>NW_010305660.1:0-15713 GCF_000700745.2 Antrostomus carolinensis
CTTGCTGAGGGTGCACTCACTCCCACTTTCCGACAACTCTGACAAAGATGTTGAAGAGCAGTGCCCCCAGTACCAACCCTTGAGGGATACCACTCGTCACTGGTTTCCAGTCCGACATTATGCTGTTGACCACAACTCTTTGAGTGCAACCATCCAGCCAGTTCTTTATCCACTGAGTAGTCCATCCATCAAACCCCCATGTTTCCAAATTAGAGACAAGGATGTCATGTGGGACGGTGTCAAACGCCTTGCACAAGTCCAGGTAGATGACATCAGTTGCTTTAGCCTTATCCACCAAAGTTGTGACACCATCATAAAAGGCCACCAGATTGGTCAGGCATAATTTACCCTTGGTGAAGCCATGCTGGTTGTCACCAATCACCCTCTCATTCTCCATGTGCCTTAGCATAATTTCTAGGAGTATCTGCTCCATGATCTTCCCTGACACTGAGGTGAGACTGACCGGCCTGTAATTCCCTGGGTCTTCCTTTTTAAAAATGGGGGTTATGTTCCCCTTTTTCCAGTCTGTGGGAACTTCACCAGACTGCCAGGACTTCTCAAATATGATATCTCACCACTGGGTTTTTAATGAAAAAGGACTGTAAGATTCAGTCTTCATTCACTAAAAATAATGTGAAATTATAATAAATATATTTTAAACCACATAAACATCTATTCCCTAGTACAAGCTACTTTAGTGAGTTGTTCAAGACTTACTGCAGACTTTAGCAGAAATGTCAGCATTGAATACATAATGTCTCTTCCCTCTCTCCTGCCTAGCAGCAGAGTTCAACAGTGCTTCAGAGGCAGTTTATCTTTTGAAGTTTTAATATTTCTAATTTACTTGCTGAAGCTAAAGTAAAACTTTAAAACAGAACAGCTGCCTCTGACAAATTTGTTGCTGGTAGGTAGCTAAACGGGAGAAGAATCTGCAGCATTCATTTTCCACACAAGTTATGTATGAACCATTGATGACTGTGTAGCTGAGTTTCAAAAGTGGACAGTCCTATTTCTGCCTCATCAGGACGGTGCATGTTGTAGAACTTTAAAACCAGCAGGGATGTTTTCAAGTCAAGTTTCTTTATATAAAAACCTAAATTTAGATAACAAACTTGACTCTTGATTTAACTTTTAAAACACAAATTCTACTTGAAAATAGCCTTGTATTCTTTGCACTAAAACATAAATACATCTTGTAGTTTTGGAGACTTTCTCCTTTTTTCCTTTAGCCATCAGTTTAACTTGAAAACAGTTCCTCATGTCAGAATTTTCTGGTCACATATAAAATTCTGTAACCAAGGAAACTATCAAGCATGTTAGATGAGCTTGTCCTGAAGTTCAAAAATCAAAGTATATCTTCTAAAAATTTTAAAACAAGCCAACAACTCAAGTACTCATAAGAGTACTTGTTTTTAAAGCTTAGGTTAATCCAAATGTTTTATTTGTTTAATTCTTTATTTGGAGCATCCATTGCACCAGTAAAATTCAGCTTAACATCTTACTCTTATATGGAAGGCTGCAGTTCTTTGTGTTCCTCTTGACAGTTTTCCTTTTTCTTGCACTTCTTGTTAGAAGCATAAGTTGTCCTTGAGATGACCCTATAGCAAAACAGACGCAGAAGTGTCATGGCTTTGAAAGCCTGGGAAGACATGTGCAGATGTTTGTCTACATGTTCTTAGGAGTTGTAAGGTATTGTATGTACACAAAACATAATACACACCAACACATGCTATTGCAGCTGTTATTTTTTTTTTACTGAGAAGCAAAACAGAATTCTCAAACTTTCAAATCTATTTTAAACTGTAGTATGTATTAAAGAATGTTTTACCAAATGACTGAGAAGTGATTATTTGTGTCTGCTCCATTTGTTGTCTTTCCATTGATTGCAATGGGAGTTACATTTTATTTCATAGAAGAACATCTGCAATCGGGACATTTAATCTGTTCTCACACTAATTTAGGGTTATTTCCCTGCAGGTTATAACCCTGAACTGGTTAGTTCAGTTTAAAATATCACAAAAAGTTTTCACTTGTTCTGGAATTCTCCTCAGGACTGTTTTCAAACTTAACATACTGTATCACATAAATTTTATAATTTTATTGAGTAATTTTGTAAAAAAAAACCCAACAAAACAACCAAATAAAAACAAACCAAAACCAAACCACCCAGATTCTATGAGGTTTGACTTACATTCTTTATAAACCTATTCTACTTCAAATCCTGCTCTTCTCAAGATAGTTATAATTTCTTTGTATGTACTACATTACTTAATGGAATAGAAATTGTATTTAACAGATCCTAACTACCTATCTTTCTTCTTTACAAATTGATATCAGACCGGCTACTCACAAGTGCTCCTCTTTCATAATTTTCCAAAAATAGCTGCCACCACTATTTACTTAGTCACTGCACTGTAATTTCTCAAATATATCTGCAGGCAAAATTGGTTTGTCTCTTTCCTATTGTGAAAGAATATGCTCCTAACTGACTGGTAACATCATACTTTTCTTCTAAGGAAGCAGTAGTCACAAAAAATGAGAAGAAGTATTTATCATTAATGAAACAAAATTAAATGACATAATTATATATTTCTGATAATTTAAATCTTCATAAAAATTACAGCTTAATTTTAAAACTAAGGCAAACTTATTCAGCAACACATTTAAATGAAAAAGTAAAGTTTTGTTGACTGTAGATTTTTCAGATTCTAAGCTCTTGGTTGCAATCTTTTAGGAGGACATGGATAAACAATACGGTGGCATAGGCTGTGAGAATTACCTTTATTTCAATTTGGAAGGGTAGGTGAATGACACTTTGGATGCAGGCAGCCTATCAGGAGAACCCAGCAGTAGGGTGCATATTCAGATTTCATTATATTCTATGTGTGTAGGTAAGGGAGAAATACATCTCACAAAACTTTAGGTGTTTAAAAGCTAGAAATCAAGTTAAAGCTATTCATCCAAGTTTTCTCCACAGTAAAATTTAACACCTCTAGAATGTGATCCTTCCCAGCTCAGATTAATTTCATATGTCTATCTTCCTCTGTGGAGAATAGATGATGTCTTGATGACACAGTCAAATGATTATATTTCAGTGGGCTAATATTAGATTAAATGAAACCCACCTCAATCTTAACACTCCCTAGACAGCCTACTCAGCCTTTAGTCCTACCGATGAAAATAGTAGACAAACTGCCCGATCCAGCACTGGGAAGGTACTAAGGGGCCTTCATGACCCAAAGGTAGGTTCCAATGTCTCAGAATTTTTAAATATTCGGTTTAAATGAAAACTTCAAAGTAAAACTGTAAACTTGGCTACTAGGACTCAGTCCAAAGCACCTGGTTCTAGGTACAGCTTCCAGATTATATTTAAAGATTCAGACAAATTAAAACTGTAATCTAGTACTGTAGAGTGTAGGTAGTTAAAACTACCTAAAATTTCTATAGTTTAAAAGCTACCCTGGTCATTTTGTTTTGTTATTTTAAGCTCACTTTTTAATAAATACTTTTGTTCCTATATCTAAACATTTAATTATTATTGATATAGGTGATGAGATTTGTGATGTCTTTGGGGTCTGTATAAATTTATGGTCACAATCAATGGCTGTGAAGTACCGACCAAGCATTAGGAAAAGAGTTTTCATTATTAAAAGAATCAAACATTGAAATGGGATACCCAGAGAAACTGGTGAAATCCTTTGAGGCTGTCAGGATCCTACTAGACAAAGCCTTGAGCAACCTGGTCTGAATTCCTTGTCACCCCTCCCGTGAGCAGGAACTTGAATTAGGTGAACTACTGAGGTCCCTACCAACATGAATGATTCTTTGATACTATTTTTCTCTTTGAATACAAAGATTCTTGACATGCTGAAGTCCACCCAATTCATTGTGACCACTGTGGAGACAGGTCCTGGATCTGCTTTGCTCCAGGAGGAAGGCAGTGTCACAAGGAATAAGGAAGGGTGGAAGAATGTTACAGAATGGAGTGGTAGGAGAAACCCCTCCTTATCCTCTAAGTTACCCACTAAGATACCCTTACAGAACAAATATGCAGCCCTGAGTAAGATAAATGAGAAAACACATACTGAGAAAGAGGAGGAACCTGAGCAAGCAGTCTTGCCAAGATCATAGAGCTCAGCCTCTTGCAACAAAACCTGCACTATGACCAGAAGAAACAAATCTGAGTTATGGTAATTGGTGATGTCTTCCTGTGTGGACCAAAAAGACCCATTTGCACACCAGATACCCTTTTCAGGGAAGTTTGTTGCCTCTCTGGGTTGTGAATTAGGAATGTTACCACAAGACTGAAGAGCCTAATTCAACTTTCAGACTACTATCCACTCCAGCAATTTTACATGGTATAAATGATGTCACAACAAAAAGTCTGAGGTCAGTCAAAAGAGACTTGGGAAGAACACTGTAAAATTCAGGATCACAGGGAGTGTTTTGCTACATCCTCCCAGTAATGGGGGGAGACTTCTGAAGAAATAAGAGCCCAGGATATCAATACCTGGCTCCAGGACTTGTGTCCGTGCCAAAAGTTTGGGTTTTTAAGCCATGGAAGAGTGTTTGAGAAACAAGGTATGTTGGGGGCTGACAGGATCCACCTGTCCCAATGGGGAAAACAGATCTTTGGGCATAAGCTGGTGGTGTGTGTGATAAGCGCTAACGAATCAAAAGTGAAAGAATGATGAGTGCTTCGGGTGTGCTGAAGGAAAAATGGATATATAAGCAGTGCAAAGCTTCAATAAAGTGCTGATGCCTGATGCCCGAACACATCTTGGTGTTGGTCATTTCATCCGCTACATAAACCAAGCAAAAAAAAGAAAAAAAAAGTATTCTAAGGAATGTAATGTAAAAACCATTGCAATAAAATGCTTTCTACGTGCCCTGGAAGTCAGACTCCTGTTAGAGATAGTGGAGATTAAAATTTTCAAGGTGTACAGGAGTATCCAATGGTTTTAAAGCCATAACAGATATTATGACTGAGGTAAGTCTGAAGAACTCTTTCTAAATAAACTGAAATTGACAAAAGTTAACAAAAACAATTTGCCAGGAGCAGACAGTATTCACCTGCATTCTACAGGAATTTGAATTTGATACTGTTAAATTACTAGTTTCAGTTTATAATTGAGCATTCAAAACAGGTAGAAGAATGGAGGGTGAAAAAGCAAGATTAATTTCAAATAACATATTCATATTAAACAAATTAATAAAAATCATATTAAAGAATGGAATTAGAAGATACATGGATAAAGAAGAAATATAGAAGTAGCAATACTTCTTTCATAAGGAAATAATACATAATATATTTATTAAAATTATTTAAGATAATCAGAGATGACACTACTAAATCTGACCTGAGTGATATCGTATGTTTTCAGTTCAAAAATATATATTGAATAGAAAATTTCACTAAAAATTCTTGAAGTATTTATGGTGGGATAGAAGGGAAAATCTTCTAGTTGGTCTTGTTAGTAACTGTTCAAATCTAGGAAAAACAAAATAGGAATAATTTTCACTTTTCACTGTAAAAGTGAGCCACCAGTGGGGTCCCACAAGCACCTTGTGCTCTTCAGCATATTTGCAAGCAGTATTGTAAAGATAATGGATACTGAAGTCAGAAGTTTCTGATTAAACAATTATGGAATTATTTTGAAAATAATAAGATAAATGTACATAGATGAACAGTTGAAAGACCTTATGGTACTAAGAACGGAATTAATCTAATCTAACTTTAGCTATCTAGAAGTTTGATATCCAGAATAAACTTGGCATTTAAGATTCTAGTACAGTGTGTGGAAAGAGATATGTGCTTTAGGAAGGTGTTCTATCCATTTCAACTTACAGAAAGATGAATCACTTCCTTTATTGTTTATAGGGAAATCTAAGATAATGATCTTAGGTCTGATACTTTACTTTTTCACATCTGTGAGGGGAAACCCATACAAGTAACCTGAGCAATGAAATATCTGACAAAATTAAATGCAAATAAATGCTAAGTAATGCATATGAGCAATATAAAACTCTCTCTACATGTAGCAATGACTGTATGTATACATACTAAATTATGCATACTAATTTATTCAGAAAATAGATTTTAAATTTGTATAGTGTACATGGAGGGTACTTTAAAATTGGTAGTTAAGTGACCAGAGAAAGTAAAAAATGCAATGAAAAGTAGGAGTTATCTGAGAAGAAACACATATTAAAAATAAAAAATAAATCATCACAGTACTATGTATAATCAAAATCATATTTATCTATAAGACATAAGCCAAATTAGCTAGGGGAAGGAAAAAAAAAAAAAAACAAAACCAAAACCAACCAAACAAAAAAAACAACCAAGAATGAATAGTTCAGATCCTCAGACACAAACAGACGAATAACTGCCAACTTCAATGGAGTTGCAGTATTTGAAAAGCCAGCACTGGATGATTTCACAACCCCCTGTAAATTTACTATTTGCTAGTCTGACAGCTCTTACACATGTGTTATTCCACTTTACATACATTTTTTAGTGATAGCATAAAGTTACATGGCTGTGGGAATTGCTTCTGCATGGTACACTGTGAGCATATTTTTTTGTGAACTGAAATGTAATGATATCTCATTGGGCATTTTTTTTGCTTTTATTACTAGGCACACCCTCTTCACATGCTCATTGGCTGGCAAGAAAAAATACCTCACTAGTCTTTGTTTTTTGTCAGGATAATTTTGGCGAAATAGAACTACTAGGTTGCTGGACTTCTGTCACTAGTATTTTTATTTTAATCTGGGTTTTAATCTGTGTTTCTTATACATTTTGGTGACCTTTGAGACCAATTCTTGAGTCTGTATTTTTCGCTTTAAAGAGTATTCTCCTGCTTTCTCCTACTTACAAGAGTACTTATTCCTTCAAAATGAAAATTTATATTAAAATCTTAATGGCATATACTTTTATGGAAATATACTAACGGTTTTGCCATGGGTTTACTTTTTCTCCCTTATGAGTATTTTGGATAAAATCAAATGCCTGATATGAAGCATACTGAAATCAAGCCTTAATTCTTCTAGCAGACATAACATCATTCTGGGAAAAGTTTGGATGAATAATTCTTAGTAGAATGCATGTGAAGTGCAGAGGAACATTGAAAGCTGAAGCTGGCTGCAGATGAAGAGCATACTTCAGTAGTTTGATTTCAAAGAACCAGTGCTCTGCTTTTTCACTTTTTTTTTTTTTTCTCTCATAGTATTTACACATCATCTTGTACAGTATCTTTGACATGGTTAAAGAGTGCCGATTCAAAGTATTCTTCAAAATAAATGTCTATGCTAGGTGAGAGTAGGAATTATTGGTTAGCCATTACAAAAACTTTTTATTACAGAAATATATGCTTTGGCTGCTCTTTTTAGAATTAAGTTCCCTCAAGGCATATGATTGAAAATGTCAACTGAGGTATGACAGACAGCTTGTAAAAACATTAGCAGTGTTTCATGTTCTACCACTGTTCATTATGTTTAAACTAAGACTCTACATAGATATTGCATGACATGCCACATATTATTTAAATTGGTTCCCAAAATGTTAGAGATGAAGTAATGGGGCTTTTTTTTTCTGGGCAGGTACATATGCTTTGAGATTTGTGATATGACTGAAATGAAAAAGGAGAGAAAAGGTAATGAAAACAAATTGGAAACTAAACAAATCTTCTCAAATTATTTTGTCAGCCATTACAGAATGAATTTATGTGGCCCAAATATAAGATTCCTTATTGCCTGCTTGTATGCAAAAAGTATAAAGATGTTACTGAGGTTCTAGAAAGAAGAAAATAGTTATGCTATATATTCTAGAAACTTAAAAACCCCCAAAACAACAACAACAACCAAACAAACCTAAAATCCCAAGCACAAACTATTCTAAAAAAACACCTTTGGAAGTCTCACAAGAAAGTCTGACACAATTCTTTTGTATCCATATGCTGTCAGAAGAGTAGTAAACTATATAAACATCAACAATTTTAAGAGCAATATTAGTAAAGTCCACAGAATATACCTCTGAATACATTACTTTTGGAAATATTTGACATATATGATATAAACTAAACTCACAGTTGCAATGCTGGCAGAAATAAGTTGAAAGGACTGTTCAGTTTTACGTCAAACATTCCCGGCTGTGTTGGGTGTGACTGGGATGGAGTTAATTTTCCCCATAGAAACCCTCAGAGTGCTGTGTTTTGTATTAGTAGATAGAAGGGTGTTGATAACACACCAGTGTTTTGGTTACTGCTGAGCAGTGCTAGCACAGCATCAAGGCTGTCTTTTCAACAAGCCCCCCCTGCAGTAGGCTAGGGGTGGGGAAGGTCTTGGGAGGGGACACAGCCAAGACAGCTGACCCAAACTGACCAAAGGGATATTCCATACCATATGACGTCTGCTCAGAAATAAAAGCGAGGGGAACGGAGAGGGAAGGGGAGTCATTTGTTATTTCCGTTTGTCCTCCGGGAACCACAACGTGTACTAAACCCTGCTTTCCAGGAAGTGGCCAAACATCTCCTACTCATGTGAAGTAGAGAATAGATATTATGTTCTTTTGCTTCTGTGCACACAGTTTTGTTTGCTTCTATTAAGCTGCCTTTTGTCTCAACCCATGAGTTTGGGGATTTTTTTTGTTCCATCTTATTTTCTCCCCTCACCATCCTGCTGAGGAGGGGGGTGATAGAGCAGCTTGGTGGGCACCTGAAATTCAGGCAAGGTCAACCCACCACACCTGCTGAAATAAATAATAAGTTAAAGAAAAAAAAAAACATATCAGAAGTAGAAGTATGAAAAAAGTTGAAAGTAATGTACACTGTATTTACGGAATGGAACTCAAAAGACTGGCTAATTGCCATACTAGTCAGTTTAGTTCTCATGCAGCAGCAAGACAAAATATGTCACATATAGTCCATATGTTCTTATTCACACATGACTTAATATTTTCATAGAACAATGTTATTAGCTCAAATGGCCTCTTTCAAGTTTTTGTCTAACTGTTCATCAACTTTGTCATCTACATCATCATCCACCAATCACTCTTCTGCCAGGCAGAGAGTGTGCTGAGATAAAATTGCTTCAGACTGACATTACGAGGAATAAATAACAGATAGCAGTAGCAGCTGTTAGGATATTTTATTTCTTCCTAGCGGGGAAATAACTGTTACCATGCTGCTTGCCAGATTGAGAGAGAGAGAAGAAGCAAGGTAACTTGCGTTCCTCTGATCTATTCTCAAAAGTGACAAAACTTCATAATGAGTGGGGTTTTTTTAATATATTTCACTATTTCTTTACCTTTCTATTTTGAGTTCTTGATAATATTGTTGAAACTGGGCTCCATTTGAAATGAAACCAAGTACAGATACTTGAATTAGAAACAAGTTTAGCCTGAAGAAGGCAGTCAAAAGCTCAGTGATATTTCCATTTCCTAACCTTGAATTTCCACCTTCAGCACACAAGAGGATGAAAACACATGGACTTTTTGTCATTTGCAATCCTAATAGTTCTTTCATAAAGAAGGAAAGAAGAAAGGAAGGGAGGAAGGGAGGAAGGGAGGAAGGGAGGAAGGGAGGAAAGAAGGAAAGAAGGAAAGAAGGAAAGAAGGAAGGAAGAATACACAGATCCTTGTTTTATTCCAGTTCTCATTTAATCCAACAGACTTATTTATAGGGTATGACTCAGATACATTCAATATCATGTTAGCTACTCAAGTGAAGTAGTCTAGAACTCAACAAAACTAGGTTGATGAATTCCAGCTGTTCATGCTTCCAGTGATTACAGAGGAAACGTAAGCCAACTAGGATCTTAATTATACCTGAAAAATATGTTTCTTTGCATAGCGGACTACTGGTTTTAATACTAATGACTGGATTTCTGAATTCCCTGTCTGGGCTGTTTAGTGTTCAGTACTTTGAGCTGGTAGAGACAAGAAAGAGTCTGACATGTCCTGGAAAGATTTAGAAGCAGTACACTCACAAGGTAGATGTGCTTTGCACACATATTTAAAACAGATTAAAATTGTGCACATGCAGATCAGCTTCATCATCCAAATACAATAACTTTAACACATTTTTAGGCAGAATTCTAGGCATCCTGGTCTCCTTGTGTACGTGAAAAAGAGATGTTCTGCATATTTGAAAAGTCTGTTAGATGGAATAGATATAAGTCCAAAATGCTACTCTGGAAAGCATATCTGACCTTTTAAAGAAGTTAATTTATGGTTCATGCATTACAGAATGAGAAGGAACAGTTAAAATCATCTAGCTGATGATAGATATTTGGATAGAATTTGGATGAACTCATTCCTGTAAAAAATTTTTGTTACTAAAAAGAAAAAAATCAAACAAACTTGAATTTAAGAATTTTGGGTCCTGTAGAACCCAGTAAAATTAATTCATAAATTATTCTAATAGGTAGTAAATCTTGGTATACTTTTACTATAAAAATTATTCAGCTTCTGTTCCAGTTACAATCTTGTTTACTAGGCTGAGGAGCTCTGTGTTATCAAATTTGTGTTTCCTCATGACTCTTCAATATCTTCTTTCAATCATGAGTCTCAGAATGGACACAATATTCATGTAATTATTCCTTCACTGCCAAAATTAGGATAATAAACACTCCTTATTCTTACATAGTCTACTTTGTCTACCCTAAGGGTGTCTCTATAAGGGTAACTTTAGATTTTTAGTCACAATGAGGCACTGAGGTAATTTCTATCTGATTATCCCCCATGGTTAAATGGTATGAAATCATACAATTTTATGACATCAAATTACATTAAAAAGCTGGAATCTGACCCATTCTGAGTAAAGGTATCAAAATTTTACCTACAAATAAATTTAAAAAATCAAACAGATTGACTCCACATATTGTCCCACAGAGTGAAATCTGACATCTTAAGGTCAGTCTCTGACAACCAGAAAATGAGGATACAGAGGCAATTTAGTATTCATGTTTCACATTACTCTTAGAAAACACATTTCTTTTTATAGCCAGATAAAGCCCTATAAATCTTAGGCATTGTGTTTTAGCTGAAAAATCAAAGTCCTTAAGGAACTGTTGACAAGAAACAAAACCAACAAAAACAAATGAATAAAGCTAAAAAGATTAAAATTATTTGTTTATGAATAACAAAGCAGAACAGCTTCAAATGGTGGCAAATACAATTCTCTTTTATGTAAAAGGGCACAGCATAATTCAAATGTATAATATTTGCAACAGCTGTGTCAAATGGCCCACAAACAATTCCATCCTGACCTCTTTTGTTTCAGTTCCTTTTCCACCTTTAGTTGAGCAAAGATGACAGAGATTTGCTGTATGCCAAATCTGAAGGGGGAAAACAAACAAACAAACAAATCTGGCACAAAAATTGATGAGATAGTGTGAAATGAAAGAAAACTGTAGTTCATATGCATCATAATTTTCTTCTTCTATTTACATAGCTGTTATTTTGTACCATAAATACCTTAAGTAAGTAAAGTAGCAGTCAAGAAGATACTTTTTTCTGAGGTATCTAATGTATTTGTAAGAAGATATTTTGTTTTACATCATCTCTACTTCCAAGTATAAAAATATGATAATATGTATGTTCAGAAGTCTTCCTCTCCACTCTGCCTCAAACATATTTAATAAGACCAAAAATATTATTAAATACCTGTATGCTGGAAACCATTTGTAGTTTTATGGAAATTAACAGGACTCTGAAGAATGCAGCATACTCATTCTTGACTAGCATCACTGTCACCTCATATGTTATCTAGCTCTTTCAGCATAAACACTTCTACAGAGTTCACCCATTAAAGTATTTGAGCTTTCAGATTCCCAGATTCTTTGAAAATAATGACAAATCATAGAGAGTGCTTGACAACTCTAAATAAAAAAAAATAAAAATTTCTATAAACCTGCCTTATTAACTCACAGACTTTCACATATTTATCTCTTGTATCAGTACTTTTTACTTGACTGGTGTGAGGCACATCTTAGATCAGAAGAAAACCTCTACACTTGCCCAAAATAAAATATTCCATCTACATGATTTTGAGAAGTTTATATCTATCCCATTGACCCAGAATAGCAGAGTGAAGACAGTTATATAAATTTCCTCCTTTCCAAGTGCCTGCTATTTCCAAATATGTTTTCTTTTTTACATCTACTTAGATTTCTTTTCTTTCACAAGCCTTTACTTGCTTTCTAATTACACTCATAGAAATTACACAGAGGTCCTAAGTGTGGTACTATAGCGTTCCTAGATTGTATGTATTGGGAGATAAAATCTTGCAGAAGACATAAATCGGTTCTCTATACTGTGGGTGCATTTAACTCATAATGCTCCTTAATCACAACATCTAATGTTCAATTGAAATTGCTGGTGAGAGGCCTTCTTCTACACCTCTGTTTGCAGTACAATTTACTTTGCTGTATGTAAAGGAGTAAGTGAATTTCATCCTGTTGCAATATCTATTCAAAAGACATCTGATGTGATACTAGAGTAATTGTGTGTGCAATAATACAAAAATAAGTAATATTCAATGACCATTATCATTGAAATAATAGTTTCCAATTCCCATAAAATTGGTCCAATATGTAATAGACCATTATGATAATGATTTTTGTACTAACTTGTCTCAAATCAGAAAGCTAAGTCTCTGCATAATGTTTTCACTCTTGGATTGTTATAGTATACTCAATTCTTTTGCCTGAGGCAGTTACATATTCCAAAATGCTATTGGGCTCTCACCTTCCTTGTTGGTCAGCCATTTGTGACAAAAATATTTAGTAACCAGCTCCCTTGGCCTACTGCCCTAAAACAGGAAGGAAAAAAAAATTACAACTCTAACTCTGCAGTCTGCTGATATTTTGGGCATACAATTACATTTGAAGTAGGTAGTTCTATTTTATACTCACACCTTAATGCTTTTTTTCACATATCAGGGCGCAGATGTCAAAAAAACCCCAAACACGAATTGTTATGACCAGTTTTGTTGTTGCTGACATTGTTCTGCAACATTGTGATACTATGAGAGGGCCTGTAAACCTTAGACTTCTTTTGGTAAGAGTCCCTCTGGAGATTCTGGAGAATGATGGAAATTTTATGACAAGCTGCATAGGAGATGTGCACTCATCATGGGACTAAAATAGAGGGAAGGCCAAATTGTGTGTCAGTTGTGGTTGGCAATGTCAATGACTGCAAAATCTTGCTGTTATAATGTGAACACAAACTAGGCATATGTAGGTCCATTTCTTAGTGTTGTGTGGCAAGACTTGGTGTATACTGGTTGGTTTTATTCTCTCTTTCAGGTGAATACATGCTACCCAGATATAGCTTTCTTTAGTTGCTGGATAAGATTTCTATGTAAATGTAAAAAGCTTAAGGTGGTATACCTGATCCCTGTTTTAAATACCAGGATACCAAGGACTACACAGTTTGAGAAGGTTATCTTGGGGCTTCCTACCCTGGCATGAGGAAATTTTCCAGATGTCATATCAACTTGTGTTATGTCCATTTCCATCAGTTTGCAAAGCAACAGAATTACTTTAATGGCACTTTATCCTTCATTAAAAGACATGCAACATCATAAGCATTTTAGAACACTTTTTCAGCATTTATTTAAATTAGACTTTAAATTATTTAAGTTGTTAAAATGGCCTCTTAAATGCTGATCTCATTTTAAATTGTTTCAGAATAGGTGAGAAGAGGGCATTCAGGATTTTGTAAGATCCATGAAGATATTTTTGTGTTAGTGTTAAGCATTAGTCCAATATACACTTCTTCTAGCTACCTAAATCATTCACGTTATCGAAATTGGAGTCCAGGTTCCCCACAACATACATGAGAAAATTAAAACTCTTCAGAAATGAACCACAAGAGCCATGGAACTTTTTGATCCTGTGATGGTTTTCTTACACTCCGTAAGCAGAGTAACATGTGAATAGATAGAAATGAAACATACTTTGTATACTTGTATTAAGATTCAAAATATAACAAAGACCTCTGCTTACATACACTGTTTGGCAGTTCTGATATCTTTGACTGAAAGTGATCTAAGCTTGAGAAGAGAGTTGATAACGAAGACAGTGAAGCGATATTCACTGACCTCAGTGAACACCTGAGATCAGCCCTTTATTTACAGAGTTTGAAAATGCATAACAGATTGAAGAAGTTCCTAGAAATTTACAAATAACCGTGGGGTGGAATTTGGTAATAGTCTGTCTATCCTAGTACAAGTTCTTGGAAAATCCTTGATGGGTAGACATGTACCATTTCACCTTTTATCTGACACTTACGATGAAAAACATTTAAATCCTATTAAATCCACAGTTTCTATGAGACAACCGATCATACAGTATACAAAAGCAATTGACAGGTTAATTATGCAGGGTTTGAGTATTTGAATCACATTTTCTTATGTCAAGCTCAAACTACTTTCTATTTAGGTAATTACATTGGAAACTGATGGGTTTAGGAAAAAAATAACAAAGAAAATATCATAGAAATGTTTCCTAGAGAAACAAATAATTTGAAGATGCAGAAGCTTAGGGTTTTTTAATGTAAAGTTTACTATTTGAGATGAATGTATCCTCAATTTTTCATCTGTTAATATAATTAACAGAAAATAATAACAAAGGCTTCATTTGAATGGAAATGGAACAAGAGAAAAGATTCAGTAGAGGTGTGGGTGAAAATTCAGTGATTTTTCTTATTCTCACAGTTAGATGCACACAGGGCAATTGTATCATGTTCCCTTTATGAAATAATACTTGAGTTATATAACTGCCTGTCTTCTGAAATATGTGCAGCAAACAGTACCAAAATGACCATGACCTCATTCCAATGAGGTGAGGAAGTATCATTTCTATTTTATGGCTAGAAAAGCTGAGACAAGTGTAGCTGGAATATGTTTTTCCCAAGGTTATGGCAAAAGTGTGTGTGAAAAGTAGATACGGAAACCAGATCTCTCAATTCACAGTCCCGTTTAGTATACAGAAATCTCACTTTACAGTTTTTTAACAGTATTCCTGTAATCCTCTATTGATATATATACAAAGTACTCTTATCTTAACACAGAAATTACATATATGCCTTTGCTGTATAGAGAGATGTTATTTTCCTCTGGTCTTGGAAATCTAAAATTGTGTCCTTAGTTGTCCTGTTATGCTTTTGAATAGTTTCCAATTATTTTTAGTGACTTACTCAAGATCATAATTATTGACACATAAAGGAGTCTTTTTGCCTCTATCATCAAGAGACTGAGAGCAGCCCTGATAGATCAAGAGCAGCTCTGAGGAGAAGGACTTGGGGGTGCTGGTGGACCAGAAGCTCAACATGAGCCAACAATGTGCACCTGAAGTCCAGAAGGCCAACAATATTCTGTACTGCATCAAGAGAAGTATGGCCAGCAGGTCAAGGGACGTGATTCTCCACCTCTACTTCACTCTTGTGAGACTCACCCAGAGTACTGCATCCAGTGCTGGGGCCTCCAACATAAGGACATGGACTTACAGAAGCAATTCCAGACGAGGCCACAAGGATGATGAGAGGGCTGGAGCACCTCTCCTAGGAGGACAGGCTGAGAGAGTTGGGGCTGTTCAGCCTGGAAAAGAGAAGGCTCTGGGGAGACCTTATACTGGCTTTCCAGCACCTGAAGGGTGCCTACAGGAAGGCTGGGAAGAGTTTTTACAAAGGCAGGTAGTGACAGAAC
>NW_010305661.1:0-28317 GCF_000700745.2 Antrostomus carolinensis
CACTATTACACACCTCCAGCAGGTGAGTGGGAGTTGGGCTGGGGGGAACAGGAGGGCAAGCTTTCCATAAGGAAGAGACCATCAGGCCAAGTGGTTGTCTGTTTCTTTCCTTTCTTCCAAAGTTTTTCCTGCTCCCTTCAAGAATTTAGGGCATATCTCACTATGTATCATAAAAGCAGCTGCATAAGCACTGTCACATGAATGACCTCTTTGCTAATGCCTTCACAGTAGTTGTGTATATGTATGCTGTGGGGCTTTAATTCAAGCTGCATTTTATTACTGAATGCAAACGCAGACTAAGAGGATGTGTACTTACAGAATCATATCCCTTTAAAAAATAAAGGGACTAACCCAAGGCTCTCTCTTATTCAAAGAAGAATTTAATAAAACTCTAATGACCAGACAACTTTACAGCTTCACCTGACACACTTTTTTTCAAGTGCCATGTAACATTACACTGAGCCAAACTTCTCCTAATGTCCCACAGCAAAGTTAAGCAACTTCTGTCTGGAAGATACAGCAATTCCAGTGGTAATGTAGGGTAAGAAATCATTCTTGTGAAGATCTCAGAAATAGTTGCATCATTCTGGTCTGGCAGCCAAATGTAAGTCTATATGCTGTGCAAGTATCTTTCTGTTGAAGTTTTGTAATACATTTACAAAAGGCATGTTATATAGAACATTATATAGTTTTCCAAAGCTATAGAAGCCATGAATACCAAATCTCTCACTACTCAATCTTTAAGAGCAAAGAAAGTAGAAACTTAATGTATTCTGATTAGATTATTTTATAGAGATTTTTAATACAAAATTAGAACTTTCTTTGAAGGATCTTGGACACAACCCACTGACCCTACAGAAGCAGGCTCTATAGAAATTAGACTTACCTCAATTTCCTATACTTGTTAGCTAAAGCACATGCTCTAGCTTGAGCATTTTTAAACAACCTTGCAACTTATCATTTCAAGAGATTAATCTCTTTTCTGTGATGTTGAAAAGGTAGATTGAAAAGAAAAAGAGTCAGACTGACTGGTCCAGTGAACACAATGCTGACCAAGCTCTAGGCTTGATTCTCTTTTCAGTTTTAGCCTCTTCAGGCCATGGAGTGGCTCTCCCTGCTCAAGAGAACAGTGCCTGTGATACAATAGCACCAAGAAGTAAAACTCATGGTGGAAGATAAGTTATAACCATAGGAAGTGGAGAAAAGGAGAGGGGCAAGACAAAGATTCCTCCACTACATTAAGAGACTTAAAACAACTAAGCCTAAGAAATTTAATATGTAAATATATGCATATTTATGTGGCAGATATATGTATATTTATGTGGCAGATATATGTGAACCTACCATACACTGTGCAGAATATTAAACTGTTTAACTGAACAAACACTTTGACTACTAAGTATAAGCATCTCTGTCAAGATTTCTCATCCCAGAAATACCACATACCTAACTCCAAGAGATGATTTTGCCTTTTTCAAAAGCAACACTTTTCTTCTTGGGCATTCTTAGGCTTCAGAGACTCAATATATACTGAATACCAGAGTAAAATTTTGCTTGTGAGGCTTTCAAGTTACAATGTTTTGCCTCTATGTATCTTAAGTCAACAAGGAGGGAGCAGAAACAGCTAGTTTCAAATTTAATCAACAGGACAGAGAAGATTCTGTTGTGGAATTTTTATTTTCTTCCGAAATCTTTTATCACAGTCAGCTGAATGCAAATTCAAAATCTCTGAGAATAATAAAGGACAAGGCCCTCTGGCCAATGAAATTGCCTTAATTAAGACTGTACACAAGCTAGCTAATAGATGCAATTATCAATACATGCAATTGTGCACTTCCACCAGCAAGGTTTTAATGCAATACAAAGTTTTTACACAAAAGTGACAGGAATAATAGTAGAACAATCCATTTGAACAAAAATTGCATAGAATAAACTTCTGGTACAATTGCTCAATTCACAGAAATAGATGAAAGAAGAAATAATCTAAGCCTTCGCATACCCAGAGAGGAGAGAGAGAGAGAGTGTGGTTACTGTCACAACAGCTTTTCCCTTTTTGGATACCTACAAGGGCTGAGTAGCTTTACTACAAAAATCTTCACAAAATACCCCAATGGCTGAGCACGTCCCAGAGCTGCACCAAGGCCACATACCTCCCTCTCTGTCACCACCAGCCATAGTTATTCTTCTACTGGTTTCACATCAGCCCCACTGTCCATTTCTACTGCCTGTTTGGCCAGAAAACACAACACTGACATGGGAGTATGCTGACACAAACATCGGATAAATCTTACCATTAAGTTCAATTTATATTTATCTAATTAAAGTGGAATACACTTTATCTATCAAGAGGATTATAAAGCAGTGGAATGGCTGCTGCACTGTAGCTAAGAGTACACTACCTGCTAGGGAACTTGCATTTACAGAAGCCAAAGTATGTAACGTATATTTCCTTGCCTACAGTAGCCCAGTGCTTCAGACCATGCATCCTCCTGATCATATATACCTGTTCTCATGTTACCAGATGCATGAGGTCTTAGCTGTTGTCAGAGAAAAAAAAACTGTTATAAGATAAATGTTTACATCAGACTGCAAAAGGTAATGGAAGTACAATGCACAAGAGTCTGACCTATTTAACTGATACATTTCTAAGTCAGATGCTTTCTTCCGCTTTTCTACTATCTTGTGCTCACCACCAACAAACAGCTAATAATACATCAATCTGCCATCACCATGATTGCAATGGACACAATTCAAAAAAAATATGCAGTGCCTTTATAACACTAGTCAAAGTTCTGACATCACACATACTAAATATACATATTGACTCAGTATATTTGTTGTGAGGACCTAACATTTTCAGTCTGTATAAACCATAAAAATGGAAGAAATCAGTGAAATTTTGAAATCAAAATATTAACTAGCAGTTTAAAATTAATTGATAAAAATTAAAGAACTATTCTTAATCTCTACACCTCTTCCCAATTTCTTACAGAAACACTAAAAAAAACCAAACTATAATCAAGGTCCGAATTACTGACTACGTCTGAAAAAATGAACCACTCCTATTTTACAATACTTGTGTCACTAAGAGACATTTAATGGCTTAGAGTAAATTCAGGAATACTTGAATACTGCTTTTGGACTTACTGGAATGTCAAAGACCATCTTTAAAAACAAACAAAAATCCCACCAACATATTTGGGAGGATCATTAACACAAAATAATCATAACCTTTCCTGGTGTTTCCCATGGCTCATCATTAGTTATTCTGAAGCCTAACACCCTACTATCTTGACCAAAGTTCAGTTCACCACTCAGATGGTGTTCTTTCTCTTAGGAAAGGGAGATAAACTGTAGCATGTCTGCTATTTGTGAGCCTGGAAATTCTCTAGGACCACTTTCTATTTTTAAACACATCCTTTAGATGGAAAGTACTGGCATGCTGTAATTTTTTCCCCTAATGAAAGGCAGTATCCAACACATTCTGACTGTCATGAACACACATTAATTGTTCCTTTGTGACAATAAGTGCATACATTGCTAGGTTATAATAGCTCTTGGCGAGAGGCTAGGGAGAATGACTGAACAAGTCCAACACAGTGTATAGTTAGAGGAAAAAACTAATGAGAACTTGAACATCAAACTCCTGAAGAGACTGAAAAACAACAAGCATTTGTTCTTGCCTACAGCTACTTCATAGGTATTTAGATAACAATGAGGGATACATATTCTTTTACCTCCTGTATTATCAGTACTCAGGTTGTAGATCCTGCCCATTTGAAGAAGAGTAATTACACTGTAGATTAAACCTAATGAACTCATGGAAAAGCAAACCACACAAAAAAAGAGCTGCAAGACCTTGTACTCCGTTGGAAAGATGTAGCTCTGACAAAGTACAGTAACATAGTGCAGTAACAGGCCAGACAGCCAAACAGAAATAAAAACAGTGGTGGCTGCTAGTGCTGCAATCCAGTAGCAGGTAGGAGTCACCGCACGCCCAGATTCAGAACACAGTTGACAGAGGGCACTCAGTACCTAGCCACAGCATCTGATATTATGCCTAAAAGATCTTGGTCAATTCCCTCTGTCAACTAACAACTTCTCTGAGTTTCTCAGCTTTGATCCAACTCACTCTCATCTGCATGTCAGTCTCATCCAACACAACACAATTTTACTGACTGATGTGGCTATACCAGAAGAGTGTGAAGAGCACCACACTGCATCTGTTTCTAAACCTCTCATCAGCACAAGCCACACACACACTAGAAGTGAACAGCATGAATATGTAAAGATTGACAGAAGATTTCTTGTACTCTCCCCGCCACTTATGATAACCAAGGCAGGTAAGATAGCAGTGAGGTACTGAATTTGGGTCAAAGTTGTATTTAAAGGAAAGCATCTGAAGTCTTTACCTCTATCAAAAGCTATCTTTGCATTTTGGAGGCCCTCAAGGCCCTCAAGGCCTCCAAAATACAATACTACAATAGTTTATTGTAACAAAAAAAGAAAAAAAAATAAAACATTTCAAAATGTGTTGCCCTCAAGTCCTCCAAAATACAATACTGCAATAGTTTATTGTAACAAAAAAAAATAAAAAAAAAATAAAACATTTCAAAATGTGTTGCTAACACTTTCCAGCTTGGGCAAAAAGATACGTCCTGGTCCCTGCTCCTACCTCCCACTCCCAACTCCAGCAAATATCAACCATAAAACACTAGTCTCATACTACAGCCTTGGTAATCACCACTAAGCTTACACATGTAAAACCCTGCATTCTGCTTCAAGCTTGCCTGCCCATAATTCAACCTGCTCAGTGTCGTTCCCAGAAGTGATAAGATTATTTTACTGCACAAAAGCAGTGTTGCATGAAGACATTTAGTGTTGTCTTGTCCCTGACTGCTATTATCTTTATTGAAACCTGATATAAAGAAGGGAATGAAATCTGCAAATAAACCATAAATAATTTTATGATGGGATTTGAAAAAGCAGCATATAACTGAAAGGAGATAATGGTCAGATAGTGACTTTATACTATTATTTTAGACCTAAGGCTGGAAGAAGTAATGCATCACTGAAAATATATCTACAGTAGTTTTCTACGCTTTTATGTGACTTCAGTAGTTAATAGAAATTAACTGGTTTATGTCTGTAATGCCATTTGAACAGATGCAAACTGCAGAAACAAAAGTCTGCAGATCCAGTTGGTTAATAGCTCTATTGTATTAAGAAAAAGTAGAGCTGTCATTAGCCTGCCATTGTTTTCTGTTCTGAAAGAAACAAGCAATATAATTTGGATATAATCTCACTGGAAACACTTCAGCATTGCTCTTCTCATTTTCATCCCTATTGTATATCAGTCATTAAGGGTGTAAATCTATTAACATTTGCCTTTTGTGAATGAGAAAGCAGCTTTCTTTCAGAATATAGCTGTCTTTTAGTCTCTGCAAAGATGTTCTTTTGCTTTTTCAATGAGATCTTTAAGGGGAAAACACTACTTTCTTGATACCTCAACTCAAGAAAGCACTGAGGAGCATCCTCGCTTCAAGCACACACTTTAAACCTACTGGTCCTTCAGTATAATTCTGAGTGTTTTTCTGAATCAAGAACCAGGGTTCATAAAGAAAGCATCAATTTAAAAAAAATATATATTTGTATGACAGAAAAAGCACAATATCATCTGTAAAAACGTCAGAGAACCATTGGCCTACCCAAGGTCTTTTGAAAATCACACACCAAAGTATGAAGCTAGGAATTTTATCTCCATACCCCATTTTGGAAAATTTTGGTTGAGAGTTTTAAATTATAAGATGCATCAATAGTGAATAGATCAGAGTGCTTTGGATTCCAAAAATACTCTTGCCCAGTAAATGAAAAAAAGGTAATTTTTAAAAAATATCACAATTACACATTAATTTGAATACTATTTCAGTAATTGTTTGATATTGTTCTCAGTAAACTAGATAGCAACATATCAATAATTATAAAAATCAAGCTCATATCCTGGGACTACGTATCTAAATAAATGAACTAGCTATGTTGTAGAATACTCTTCATGTTTTTCTTCCAATTTGACCAGCTGCAAAAACAATTTTTTTTAAATGAAAAAAAAAAAAATCTTTTATATCTGAAAGATGACCTAAATTGTATTATATCAATGGAAAGTCACCTAGTTTTCTTAAATTTTCAAAACAGCAGAGAAAACGAGGACATAAATCTGTTACCACATAATGCCACAGGTATTTTCCTTGTCTCAGAAACACACATGATCTGAAATATTTATATATGTGCTAGAGTGCCCAGAAGTAACAGCTGTTTGCTATGGTCTTGTTCTTGTTCAGGGTATTTGCATTAGATGACCCTTTGAGTTCTCTTCCAGCCCACACAGCCACATTTGTAAAGGATGAAGGAATGAAGGAAGTCTTCATATTTAAGCTTAACTTCCTGTTTAACAGCCAGGCTATTCACACACACACCCCAAACAAACAAACAAACAAACAAACAAAAAAACCTCCCCCAAATGTATCTTCTTGCCACAGTACTTCGGAAGATCAGAATATATACTCTTGATTAACAACTATGAAACCTTCCAATGGTTTTGTTTTTGTTGGACAGTTCCACACATGAAAGTGCAGATCCTTTTAGTATGAATTTTTCCAGGAGAGTAGGAACATACAGAGCAGAATTTTATTCAACCTCCCTCTTTTCTATTTTCTTTCTATTTATTCTTTTTGTTTCTCTTTCTCCACCCCTTTTTATTTTTCCTGTCCCTGCTTACATCTTTGTCCTCTATATGTCTTCTTTATTTTTCTTTTGGATGCAAAAGTTGCCTTAGCTCTTCCCTGTTCCTCTCACACAGTAGTTCTTTCTTCATTCCTTTTGTCTTCTCCTATCTCTTAACTCTGTTATTCCTCTCTAATCTATTTCTCATTCCCTTTCCTGCCCTAGCACCCATCTGCTTTCACTATTTTTTCATCCCTTCCTTTTCTTCAAAGCATGCACCCATCAGCCCCATACAAAATCTCTGCTGCATAAATAGAAATAAACAAACATTAAGAAACCAATTATTTTTTTACTAATACTATTCTACAATAAACTGTTACTTGTTATAAGCACCAATTCAACGTACTGCACGTCCCAGATACAATTTACTGATGAGCCTGTGATGTTAAGTTTTCTTTGGGAACATACCAAGGAGAAAGTAATTAATTATAAACCTCATCTGTTACATTAGTCAAATATAGCATGGAAAAAAATGGCAACATTATACAAAATTAATATCATCATCCCATCAGCAAGCAGGGTGAGGGGCAACAGTATGTTTTTATTCAACTCATTTTGGAGACATGCAGACATTAGAATGATCAATATTAATTCTAGGCTTCTATTCCCAGTTTTTCAAATCTGTTCATGTACTTGCTATTTACTTTCAGTTTTGCAATTTTAGACTAACATATTTCAAAAACAATGTGATGCGATAGGTGAGATAAAATTTCAAAAAGACTAGATGCAAGATTGACTTCCACATCACTATGCAAATAAATACATTAACTCACGTCCATAACAACAGTATCATCTAAGAAATTCTGATATTTTGACATTTTGCAGATTTTTAATCTGTACCTGTTCTTGTCTATACCTTCCAAATGATTTTAGATACAAAGGAGTTTTTGCTTCTTTACACCCTGTACTTATGCTCATATAAAGTCCTCTTTATGGATTTTATTCAATCTTGCTGCACAGATTTGGAAAAGACATGGAAGGAGTTGAGATAAAAACTTAGGTCCTCCAGGTGAAGTATGATGCAGGTAAATGATATACTATCTGACTGCCAGACTATAACAGCTGCTTCAATTTCCCTCTCAGCACCCACTACAACATACAATCCATGCTTCTGCTGTCAATACACATTTATTATTTGCTATGCTACATATTTCCTCTATCTTGCTGAAAGCTGCAGCATTTCTCTTCCTTTCTGTCCTTTTTTTAAAAGAGAAGAAATCAATACAAGCAAATGAAGAGACTGCTCAGGTTTTTTAAGGAATATAATCTTTCAGAATTTTCACCAATAACGAATTACATTAGTTTGCCACAATGCCTAAAAAATTAACTATGGAAAGGAAAAGGTACCATATGATAGTCCTCTTCACTGAATAGCTGTACCAGTGAACAGTCTCCTGACAAACCCATGTATCAGAGATATCATGGATATATGGTAAGATTTGCCTCAATCCAGTCATGCAATCAAAATACAAACTCATCTGTATTGCCTAATTGATGGTATAAATACTTTGAGTGGTCACCAGATGACTGGAAGAAAACTTACTCATGTTTTTACATCAAAAACAAAATAGTGGTAACTAAAATTATTTCAGAAAGCCACATATACCAGTTAAGTCAGATTTCTCATTCTGAAACAATTTTCAAAGTTTGTTATATTTTGTCAAAATATTTATTCCTAAGTAAAAAGGTTAATATTTCTACTGTGAAAATCTCAGAGTGATTTTTAGCAAGCAGTAAAAATTCAACATCCCATTTATTGTTTAAAGTTTGTGACCATTTTGGAATGCAATGCTAAAAAATGTTATAGAAGTGTCTTAGTTTCTGATTAAATCTCTTTAAAAATCGTAAGTACAAACCAAATGTATTTAGTTGAAATCAGTATCCAGGCAACAGAAAAGTTCAGTAACAATGAGAAGACTGTCTTATTGTCCCAGTGGTCTGTTCATCTCCTAGATCATTCTAATCCTGGAAATATAATATTTTCTAAGAAAAACACACTAGAATACCAATTTCCTACATATTCTGGAAAAAAATCTGATAGGGATGGTATCTGAATTAATATTAATCCTAACCATCCTACATACAGAACAGTACTCAAGTTCCAGTTTAATGAGATAAATCACACAATTATCTACATTTTTACAACTCTGGCAGCACAGAAATCAAGTGAAGCAGAAGCTATCTGAAAAATCTGCCCAGAAAAAAGACACCAGCTTGATTAAGTACCCATTCTCACAAGCCGTCCTGAAGATCTTTCCGCTGCTAGCAGCAGCAGCAACTTTTCTCCTTCAGTCCTCTCTCGTAGCCTGAGTGGCCAACTGGACTCAAAGCCAGGACAGAAGCGGGCAGTAAATACAGGGACTTGCTACTCTTAACAGGAGGATGAGTTAGCGGCTAGCAGTTGACAGTGCTGAAGAACACATGGGAAGTATAGAATCTAGTTCTCTCCATAAAACATTATCACAGAGCAGAGGAAGGGAGTTTTGCTTTTACAATTTCTCCAGGGCTGATCAGAAACTAAGACTTTTTTTACAGTGTAAAGACATGATGTGAACAAGTAAAGTAACACCTTATTCAAAGCTACGTTATTTGAAGGGGTTCTCTCCCCTTCCTTCTTGAACAAATCTACCTCAGCTGTCAATCTCACAAGTCATTTCACTGCACTTAACTCCAGCTTACACTTGGGTGAACTGTAAATACTCCTTGGTTCTGCTTTATTATCATTATTATCCCTACCTTTAATATCTTTAATCCATTTTATTCTGTCTAAAATGTGAACTGCATGCTCTGAAGACCAAAAACTAGGCTTTTCTTCTTTTCAATGAATCATGTAGCAAAAAGGGGCCCACATCTTCCACTGAGGTTCCCAGCAGTTACCATATTAGAGACAATAATTCTCTTCATGTTCCAGATGGCAAATTTCCCAATGACAGCCAGAGTCCTTTTAACCAGCACACTAGGGTGAATATAATGACACTCTCGGGAAGAGTTTCCTGTAAAATGTTGAGAAGTTGGCAGATGGGACAGAAGATTTTAAGACTAACTTTTTGCCATAAGTCAATTTGGAAGAGTTATAGCTGCTACAAAAGCATGTTCTCTGGATGCAGAGAATTTTTAAAGACCTATTCTAAGAGACAGTTGAAGTAGCTAGGAATCTAGTGGGGGGAAAAAAAAAAAAAATAATAATCTATTCCTTCTCCCACATTGCCCTGGATTTTTTTTTTTTTCCTCCCCGGCACTGTTACAGGGTAAACAGAACAACAATTTTTAAATTTGAGAGTTCTATTCTACACACCTAGGAGGAAGATCTTAGGTACCTCTATAGAAGGAAAGCCTCTAAGACTTACTGTTTAACCTATCAATTGGTCATTCAGCCTACATGTTGTAACAATATAAAAAGATACTTGCCTGCCCTAGAATGTTGGGAATAGAAAAGAGAAACTATTCTTAAAAAAACTATTTCTTAGGCAGTCACCTAGAAGAGAAAAAAAGTGCATCATGGATCCAAGAGGTAGAGCTTCAATTTCATCTCACTTACTCAGCTTTCCCTTAGACAAACCTGGGCCACATGTTCCTGAAGATGAAGATGAAGACAGTAAGCATTGTCATAAGAAAACGCAGAGAAGCCCTACCCAAAGGCCTGAAGATCTCACCTAATGTTTCCCTTTTTCCATACTTAAAATTTCACTTGGCACATATTAGAGATTTGCATCCATCTCTGGAGGTCTGTTGCTCCATTAACCAGCAAATGTATTATACTCTTCTCTATCCTTCAGTTAGTTTTTAATCCCAATCCATGTTAGAAATAAAATTGATCATTTTCTTTATGTATATTAGTAATGCCAGATACTATCAAAAAAGTTTTGAAATGTTCATTTTATTCATCCATTATACCATTTCTTAAAAAACAACAGAACAAAGTCTACTTCTGAAAATGCATATTTATTTGAGGCAAATGTATAACTTGCTTTAGTTAGTACAAAACCCACCACAATATAAAAAAGTAAAAAAGTTTATCTTCTCTGATGTAGGTATATTGGAAGTTTTTTGCTTTCTGTGAGGTCTATAAACCTAACTGCTGGAGGCACAATACCTGATAATGTTAGAAAACATTGGACAAGTTACTCCATGATTTTCTAGTATAGGGAATGGGAAATACAAGGCACACTTTCCTGACCAGATGTAAGAAAGTTTATCTACCTGTATAAAGAGGGATACAAATCTTGAATCTCTGTTCTCTTGCAGCCTGTATCATGTAATTTACACTTGTTCAAAATAAGCAAAAACTGTACACTACATTTATTCTACACTTACTTTCTGTATGTGATAATGCCTGCAGCAAGGTGAAGAGCAGAAGACATAAAAATCACATTTACGTTGCCAAATGTATGTGGAGATGCAATTTCGGTAAGTTTCTTTATTTCCCAAAGTTAAATCGAGCTACTGTACTCTTTGTATTTTAGCCATTGTAAAGAAGATGATGTGGAACCTACCTTCAGCTGAACAGACAAATCAAAATGGGCATGGAGAAAAAGATCACAGGTAAGAGAGCAAGAAGGAAAGCATCAGACCAGTGCATTAGAAGGAAAAGAGAAAAGCCAAATAGCTTCTGAACTTATTCAGGAAACAGACTTCTCAGAGGGCCAAGCTGTGCACAATAGCTGTAATTGCTCCAATATACCCCTCTGTATGTGTACAATTACCATAGCATTAGACAATTCCCTCTGGATTTTCCCCAATTAGTAACACTGCATCCTTTGTCTCATATAGACATGGATTACAAAGTAGCTGTCAATAATTTTTATGAGCAAATATCTTCCCCACGCACACACACAGAGCAAAGCCTTGTAACAGTGTATAGAACGAAAGATGTTTAATAGTTTGTTTCACCTCTGGTCTTCAGTACATGTCCCAATGTCTTTTCATCTTTATTTCACATCACTTCATTCCATCTACCAGCAGATTTCACACCCTTTCAGGTGCTCTCTCTAAAGGACACAGCATGCCAGCACCTCACAGCTTCACGGGCCTTGAAGAACCCCATGCAGAAGCCCTCTGAGGTAAAATGTCATCACCTTAATTTACAAACAGGGAAAAGTACCCAAAACCAACTGAAAATAAAAAGGATCAACGAATTTTGAGTGCCTAACATGCAGCAGCTGGGAGCAGTGCTTTTGGAATACTTACAATTAAAAAACAATTTACACATTTGAAACACTTTCAGTACTGGTTTCTGATGCACCTGTGATTACTTATCACTTCTCCAAATCAGGTCCAGGTATTTCACATCGGACAGTAAAAAGAATACAACCACCTACAAAAAGCTGGTCCAAAGTTGCTCAGCATTACACAGAAGTGGTAGAAGAGCAGCTGCTACAGACACCAAGCCCTAAGGGTGCATGGTTTTGAAATTCCCACTATTCAGGCCAGCCCTCCAATCAGAGCAAAAAGTTAAGCACCTGAATACCCTAGACACAGCTATGCAAGACTGTCTGGTACAATCTGATTTTTAAAAGCAAAGAATAAAACCTAAAAATTCAAGTTGAAAATATTTAGTCCAAATTTTTGCTTTTTGAAAAAGGCTAGCAACAAATTTAATTTACCACACAGGCTATGAGCTGGTCTCATGGCAAAGCAAACTATTTGATATCACAGAATCACAGAATGGCAGGGGCTGGAAGAGATCTCTGGAGATCATCTAGTTCAACCCCCCTGCCAAAGCAGGTACATCTAAAGCAGGTTGCACAGTATCGTGCCCATACAGGTTTTGAACATCTCCAGAGATGGAGACTCCACAACCTCCCTAGGCAGCCTGTTCCAGTGCTCTGTCACCCTCACTGTAAAGTTTGTCTTAACCTTCAGGTGGAACTTCCTGTGTTCCAATTTGTCCCCGTTGCCCCTTGTCCTGTCGCTGGGCACCACTGAAAAGATTTTGCTTACGTAAGTCACCTTCTTTTATTTTTTTGAGCATATGTAAATGTAGCTCCTGCTACCAGGGCTGTGAAGTTTAAGTTATAAATCTACTACGCATTTTTATTTTGGCTATATGGGGAGGGAATCATTTACTTACAAGTTTTTATACATGCTTACTTTGTTTATAAAATCACCTGAATTATGGATCAATCTATTCCAACACTGACAGAAGGACTTAAAAGACAAATTATAAGAGCTCCCAGGCAAGCTTCATAGACATGCAGACAGAAAGCCAACTTTATCAGTGTCCTTGTTCATGCATTCACTGACAGCTTTAAAACTGAACAAAAAAATCACTGTGCATCAATTTTGTGCAGGATGGGAACACTGATTTTTTTTCTTGTTTACACTGGGGATTTAGGACAGCTGAGGGCTGATAAACAGAAATTTACAACTTTGGAAGTTGTGGGTTTAAAGGCAGAGAGAGAATTAAAATCGCTGTTGCTGTTCTTGAGTTCTGTGGTATCTCAGCAAACACAGTATGCTCAAATACTATGGACGCCAAGTCCAGACAACATAGCCTACATGTTGGCACTCCTCCCACGGCAGGCACAGACCAGAACATCAATAAATTTTACAAATAGATTCAGGGTCCTGAAATTAAATATTTGAAAATCTTCCTTTTCAATTAATCAGTCAGATTTGAAGTCAAACTGAAGACAGACAATTAAAAGAAAAGTGCTCAACTGAGGGCCTGGTTGGTCAGAAATTAATAAAAATTTCTTCATTTTATTGTTCTTCATTTCTTACAGACAGGTATTAATAAGACAAACCAAAATAAACATTTAACATATATATAAACAGATAGTGGTTTTCATTATTAAGAACAAATCTCATGCTAATTTATACAGAGTATTTCAGAGACTATTTTAGCAGTCTGTAGTCATAATGACATTAATAGTTTGATATTCTAAAGTGGTTTTCTGAGAAATTTGGTAGATCTAAGAATGAGTCAAACTTTGAAATTAAATCTGAACAATATCAACCCTTGCTGTGGTATACCTGTCTCCTCCATTCTTTTCATTAGGGGACTCAACAGTGGAAAATCCAGTCTCAGAAGAGAGTATATTTCAACATCATACCCAACAATAATGCCTGGAACCAATGCAAAGGCAGCCCAAGGTGTGCACACATATGCTTAGAAAGTAATCTCAGTATTCTTGGTTTAATATTTATTGACACAGGGAGAAAAAAAAGTCACCCTCATTTATGTCAGTACCTGACCTGGCAAACCATAATACAACTAACTGCACTGAAAACAAAGACCTGAATTCAGAAGGAAAATAAGTCTAGATTTTTATCCAGTCTGGGAAGTAGACACACCAAGCATACTCTTCACTGAAACCCTCTGCATACAGTGCTAGACAGCACTAGCTTGTCACTTAAGCAAACAAAGGCTCTTTCCAATGACAAGACACATCTTTGTTTCCTCAGACAGTAGAAGCACTTACAATAGCACATTTAAGTTTAACCTAGAAGCCTCAATACAACAGCTGTCAACAACACAGGCAGCAAAGAAATACAAATCACTTCAAGCATGGTGAAGACTCAGCATCTTGAGAAATAGCAAAGGAGTACTGTGATAACATTAACCCTTTTTAAAAATTGAAGTTGTTTATTAATGTATCGTTGGTTTTTAAACACAACTAACAGACTAAGAATTTCTCTACTTGAGGGTTTTACACAGCATAAATCAGTGCATTATTGGTACTACCTACAACTATGGAATACAGTTGGCACTATGCTCCACACAGGCCCCAATGTGTGTCCTGATCACACAGTAAAATGAAGGAAATTGAAAAATTAAGGATAAACCAAGCACGGTATACTGAAAAAGATGACCAGAGCAAAGGGTACAACTTCTGAAAAGAGATGCCTTTACCTTAATGTAATTTCAACCCACTTCTTGAGCCCTAGCTTAGCTTAATTGACCAATGGAAAACCTGAACTGTATTGATGTGCATATTTTAAATCACAACAATTTCACATGTGCATACACAGGCACCTTATTTTAAGTTGGCCCATAAAGATTGCATATACACTCCACCCCAATGTACACTATATATTTTTCTTCCCATCTGACACAAGCAAGAACTACTCATGCATTCCAGGTATCTTCACATTGAGATGAACTATGCAAGATCCCCATTACATAAGCAACAGCAGAAAACAAATCTTCAAGGTAAATGAATTCATGAAATCATTCATGAAAGAAAAGTCTTAAGTCTTAGTAACCGTCCAAATATACAGTGCAAGACAGACTCTAATAAGCATGCTCACTTTCTATTTCCTCCCTTAAAAATTGAACATTGAACCAGTTTCCACTCTTCCTCTATGCTTTCCCCCATTAATATGCACTGCTGTGGGACATTCTGCATATCACATATTAACCAGACTGCATTCAAGCTTGCTTATGATATTAAAAATCAAGATCAATACCACAGGCTTTTACGGTAATTAACAAGGTAGGCTGCACTGATTTGTAGGACAAATACCTTTTGATTTGATGTCCCAGTACACTGCAAAATCATGTGAATGAAATAAAACTTGTTTAGTCATGCAACTAAAAATAATTTAAGAAAATCTACAGTTTATTTTTTTATTATGCTACATAACCCAAGCTGTATTTAAACATTCAGACATCTGCAAAAAGAGTCATGCAATCTACACTGGGAAGATCACACGACTTTATTAAGCTAAAAAAAGCACATACTGGATTTCTTCTGAAATGCATAAACAATTATGTACTCCTACATAAACAGATGTAAATGTAACAGAAAATGCTACCTGAGAGATGTAAACCAGAAAAAAAAGAGAAACAACAGTATTCCCACTGACTACAAATTGAAATGGATTTGGTATTTAATCACTTCTCAGTAATTAAATATCTAAAACAAATTAAAAGACTACATCAGTGATCCTTATTTGAGGAAAAAAAAAAAGAAAAAACGCAGTACAATCAGATATAAATCATTACTGAATTATATGAAGAAACTAAAAAGTTAGTTGACAAAATAAAAGAAGAAGTTACAGGAGAAAACCATGCCCCAAACCAAAACATGATTTATAACTAGATCAAAAGCAGAGACAGTTATAAAGGAGAATCTACCTCTACAATAAAATCCTGAGGTAGAATTTACTGAAAGCAGTTGAGATATACATACAGTAAAGACTATGGGAAATTATTCTGTCTATTTGAATGCAGTCTACAAGAAAGCCACTGCATAGGAAAAATCACCTGCACAGAGACACAAAATTAAACATGAAAAAGGTACGAACTAGACTGTTGTCCTACCTTACAGAAGGACTGCAAGCAGTTATACTGTTGTAGGTTATGACTGCATTCTAAATTTATCTTTTGGTAATTAGACACCACTAGAGGACAAATTAAGGAGAAAAGTTATAGGAAAAGAAAGCATGAGTTTTAACTGTGACTGTAAATAGCCACAGGAATATATTGTCAAAGGAAATTACTAATTTGTAACAGAATACTATCTGCTTAGGGGTTTTGGCTTCGCTTTCAAAGAGACATGACCTAGCTCAACTGTACATTAGTGGACTCAGTATAGTCACCGAATATTTGACCTTAGGCATGTAAAACTATCTTTCATGGAAGAGTGGATTTCCTGGGCAAAACTTTGTCTTGTGGTAAGATGGGAAGTAAGACCAAAGAGCAGCAGTGGGATCTTTGAGTCTCAGCAATCACAGCTAACTCTGATGTGTCTCAGTTTAGAGACAGGTGCTATGGCACTTTCAGAAAGAGTAAAAAAATAAAGACAGGAAATGCTCATGTCAAGAGACAATATGTGCAGTTTAGGGAGTGCAGAAATGGCAAACTGCATCTACCATCACCACTTTTAGACAGCTCTTACATATTCAGAATTTGACTTTAAAAAATGTTAGGTACAGCTGCCAGTAAAAATCAGTGAGAGCCTTAACTATCAGACGATTCTGAGAATATCTTCATCTTGGAGCAGATATCACAGCAAAAGCCTTCTCAGTGCAAAACTGTTTCCATCAAAGGTACAAAATGCAAGTCTCACGGCTTCTGGTTGAGCAATCTGGAGATACTTAGCCCAGTTCAGAGTAGCACATCAAAATCTGCCTGAGCTATTATATTGTGCTAGTATAAAGCAAAACTGAAGGGTACTGAATAGTACAACCCTGATCAAACCAGGAAAACAGGTCGTTAAAGGCTGTAATTTTGTACAGAGTAGCAGCTGACCTCCAGTCATTCATTAAACAATCCAATACTTTGTAGCTTTTCCAAGGAGGAAAAAGGGGAAAAAAAAAAAAAAAAAAAAAAGCCAGTGAACCCATCAGGAAGGTTGTTTCTCTGCTTCTTAAGCAAGGGGCACTGCAGTGGAATACAGGGAGGTGTTTCCACAAGACAAACTGGTGGGCCAGGATATCAGCAGCAGCAAAGGGCAAAAAGGCAACTAATGAGAATTTCTAGGGAAACAGTGACTGAGTTTGTTACAACCCACATTTCTATAGGTTCACCCTACTACGTGAACTACATAATTTACTTTACAAACAAGCTATGGGGACGGCTTCACATGAGAACTGGTTATTTTTCCTTTATTATTAAAAGCTACTTCCTCAAAATCACCCTGCTCAATAGTCACTTTGTCCCTGATCAAATGACACAGCTCATTATTTTCCACAGAAGCAGCAGCAATTTAGTGTTGAATTCAGGCCTATCCTCTTGAAAACTTGCCAAACCTTTAAATACCACAGATATCATTTGGGAATGAAGTAGTTATTTCTTATCAACAGTTATTGTTTAAATGGAGCAGTTATTCAAATGCATCATTCTTCCTACTAGGCTAAGGATGTGAGAAGGACATGAAGAAGGGGGGGGAGGGGAGAAGGGGAGCACTCATGATCCCTCAGGGACACATACATCCCATTTAAAACAAATACACAGCCAAGTGGTTAAAAAAAAAAAAAAAAAAAAGAAAATGTGGGGTACTCAGATATGTGTGTGTAAATGTTATTATCGGAACTATTTGGACCTATTTGTAGTGCGAACTTACACATATAGTAATAACAAAGATAATGATAATTCTCCAGTTGTCAGGGCAAGAAGTATTTAATTTTATATTTTTTTTTTAAACCCAAAAGCTCGAAATGAAAATACCAGTCTCAAGGCCAAAGTTGAAGACTTTTCTGCTCACATACTTGTATCTCAATAATTAAAAATAATATATGCTTTCCCTTGGCCCTAAATGTCAATGAAATAATATGTTCTTTTTAGTATATACTGCTTTTGAAAATGGAATGGAGCTGCTCTGAAGAATGTTAATCTTAAATCTTCTGTAAGAAAAAGGAGCTATTACCAAACTTGCCTTTCTTAAAGTCACAACTAAAAGGAAATGTAAAAGCTTACAGTTTTTCCTCCTGAAATTAACAGTATTTTTAGCCAACCTTGCACTTTTCAATTCTCTCCCTCAGGATCTCCAAGCATTAAGTGCCATCACAGAAAGGGGTGGGAATTAGTGACCTCCATTTCGGAACATCAGAAGCCCAGAGATGCTCACCACTTGGTTACCACACAGCACATCCCCATACCTACAGACACAGCCATTTGCAGTGCCCAGCTCTCAACAAAAGCAGCTACTGTTTCCTCTCTCCCGTCATCTTTGCAGGGGGTGTTACAAACCATGTCTGCTGCCTGGTTGGAAAGTGAGCAGTAGCAGGTGCAATGCTGGTTTCTTTGCCTCCTGAGGAAATTCGCTTCATCTCATTGCCTTTCTAACCTCAGACTGGGAGCTTCAAGAAGAGCCTGCATTTTAATATTTGACTGGGAGGCAGTTAGCTTATTATCATAATTAATTTTAAGCACATGGAGCAGCAATATCTATTAATTTTTAGTTTTAAGGGAATTCTTATTTCTTATTATTGTCAAATTCAAGGCCAAAGCCTAATTTTAATATTAATGAACTCAGCAGCCTTTCATAGGTAAAAAAATCCACTTTACAGTTCAACTTATTCTTTACAATAAAAATTAAAAATACCAATACTGCTTTAAAAAAAAAAAAACCAACCACACACAACAAATTGCAATTACTGGAATTAAAATATATATATATATTTCCACCTCCAAGATTTACTGTTTGAACGCTAGCACTTACTTGTTCATACTTTCCAGCACTCAAAGACAAGACACTTGCAATTGCTAAGCACCATTACTACAAAACAAGTCTCAATAGATGCATAAGAGATTCTACTGCCTTACCAATAAAATGTTTAGATTGTAAGTCCCACATCCTGATTAAAGGGTGAGTACTTAGCCACAGCCTACCACAGGCTGCCTGTCCCCTCACAGCACTGCACAACCCACCGCCTCTTCCCTATTCGCCCTGCTCACCTGCACATGCATGAAGGCCAGGGTTTGAATTGTTTATCCTGCCAGTCCTCACCAGTACAGGTATGCCAGGGAATGGATCTCTTATCCTGCACTGTAAAATAGGCAGCCGGTGCAACCATGGAAGATCACACCTTTTAAGTCCACCAGGATATAGTGTCACCCATGACTATCTGATGGCAGTTGCTGTTGACTTCTTAGGATGTCCTGCCAAAAAGAGCAGCACCACACAATTCCAGAAGGTTTCTCCAGCTGCAACTCAACTACATCTCTCTCTTAAATATAGGAGAGCAGCAATATTATGAAGGAGCAAAGGAGAGGGTCAGAAACTAGAGCTCCAACAAGACGTAACAGTGCTTAGTCCGTATAATTTTCCTTAAGGCGTGCTGTCCCTCACTCCCCATCCCATAAGCTCCTTCCAGCTGAGAACAATCCAGTGCAGCCCACTACCACAGACTTTGGATTTCTCTGCTCAGGCAGCAGGAGCCGACTGGGCAGGGTCACTCTGACCCTCTCTGTGCACCTCCCAGCAACGCTTCTGAGGGCTTCCCAACACTGAGCCCAGCCACACAAACCCCAGTCAGGATGCAGGGACAAAATTGTGTTGCAGTGCATCCATGAGAAAAAAAAAAATATTTCAACATAGGGATGAAAACACAGTAAGCAAGTAGCAATGATTTCCTTTCAGGTGAAAATCACAAACATGTTTGACAATATTTCTAATTCCCCAAACGCCTTCCCCAATAGCCACAACTAGAGATAAACAGGCTGCTGCTGCTACAAAGGGCCAGGAAGCGTCCAGAACACAGGCTACATGCAGATGCAACTGTTTAAACCCATGACTGTAAAAGTCAGGAAATCCACAATTGCAAATCCTTCCACAAAAGTGCAAATTAAGAACCCTAAAAAGAGAAAAGTGGAAGGGGAATGCGAAATTGTAGAAGAAATGCACAGACAACCCTAGTTACTTCTCAAAAACCTTTTCTTTTTCAAAAGAACTTGCTTCTTGTAAAGCTGGGTAACGGTTTTTAAAAAAAAATTAAAAAGAAGAAAAAATAAAAAATATTTTTAAATCAAAAACTTCCCTCTTTTTTTATGCTGAACCTTTTGTATCAGCCTACAAAACAAAAGTTATTACAATAGTTGCTAATACATGCAGTAATATTTTCAGTTACGATTCACTGCCCTTTCCAGTACCAGAACTAGGGATCAACAATTAAAAGTTGCACACAGCAGCTTTAAAACAAACAGAAGGTGACACTTTCCCATGCAACATCCACTTTATCTGCAGAACTCAATTTGCTACCAAATTCAGTGTCACCAGGCCTGAGTCTAATTCCCCCACGTCTCAAATCGCTACAGGCTGACAGCGCACAGCGGAGACAGAGAAAGTACATTCTTGTCCTCCTCCCTTGCTCTTATTGACTGCTACTGGAGATACAATACTGAGTTAAATGGACCCCTTGGTCTTCAGTTAGTCCTTCAGTTATTTTTATGTTCTTATGTAATCTATAGTAAATAAATAAATACAACACATAAAAGCACTGCAATTAAGGATAAAAGCAGTCTAGCTTACTTCACTGAGGGCACTGACGCAGAATACAGTAAAAGATATACAGATTTTTAAAACACATTGTGTTAGAAAAAGCTGAAGTCTTAGAATAGCCTTTCTTTTGAGACAGCAAGCATTGCTTTAGCCTGAAATTTGTATTTCCTGAGTAAATCTCTGACATTAAATCATAAATTTAAAGTGTAGTCTCACATGATTTCCTTTAACTGTTCCTTTTAAGGCATTATTTGCATATTTTAAGGCCACAGAAGGGGGAGAGACACATATATCCATGAATGTAATACATGAGAAAAAAAAATTTAAAAAAATCTGTAAACCAGTAAGAGCAACTGGATACCGTTTTTATTACTATTTTTACAGTGTCTTTCCATCACCTGAAGTGAACTAAATACTTGGGCAATCTTATGTAAGGTATTTTAAATGTGAGTCATCTGTAAGTATGCTCTTGCATACTAAATAAGCTGAAAACAGTTGGTACTTCATGCTGAGTGACATCCCCGTTTTGCTTAAATCTTCAGATTCCATCTTTGCATGGTATTTGTGCTTATTTTAGAAACAATGTATTCCAGGCTGCATATCTTTGCTTCTGTTTGCCTTTTCATTCACCAGTAAAGATCTGCATTCAAATTTCAGGTGAGTCATTAAATCCAGGGAAAATGCCAGTCTTGGTTCTCACTGGGACTTAACCACAAGCATAAAACAATCTTCCATTCTTCCTCCAACCTAGTAATATCTGACAAGACACTTGTGTACTAACTTGACTAAGAAAAGAAAGACAGAAGATATAGCTAGAAAAGCATTCCTTCACTCTACTAAAACAAAACCAGAAAATCTTGACCTATGCAAAGCTTAGTAAAGGCAGCTTCCACAAAGAAAAAAATCCGTTGTGTGAAACCATCAAATGTTTTTCTTACTCAGCTTTTCAACTACAAATTCACTGCTTTACAAGAACACACAAAAAAAAAAATCCTGTAAGGTCTCATTAATTCATTGCTCTTTCACTATTTTCACCTGTACAAACAAATCACGATATGTAACAAAAATCCAAACATATTAAAAATCAAATTGAATTCTCACTATTTCCACAGAACAGACATTTCTAATAGAATGAACAGATTATAAGAATGAATTATCCTCATTTGAAATATTTCATTCAAGATTTCCTACAGTAATGATAACATACTGAAGTTCAGGGAGAGAATCCAATAGCTAACTACAATCTAGGATTTTAGAGTGCAAATTATGTTTACATTATGTTAGCATTAAGGACCCTTCTTTCTCATTGCACATGTCTTCATGACTAAGGATGGTCATACTCTGTCACAGCAAATTGCAGTGTGCTTTGACTCCTCATCCAGAAGGTATTTTGTATTTACATAATACAGCTGCAAATAAATAGCATTAAAATAAGCTCACTTTTAAGCACAAATAAAAGCCCCATTGACCACCTACATAATCAGCACATACGCAACACAGAATGACAAAACACGTCAACATATGTTAAGCAAAACACATTTTGTAGGCACACAGAAGATACAAATACAAGAGTTAAAAATTACCTCCAAATTCAGATTGCATCTCCTTGGAAACATTCTCTGAGAATTCCTATATTTATTCAACTCTAATTCCAACTTCTTTTTAGGCACTATAAGAAATTCTAACTTAGGCCAACCATTACTTTAATCAGAGCAGGGAAAAAAACCTAACAAACAAAAACCCCACATTAGGCTAGTTTCCTTCTTCCAATTGACACTGAGAACCATTTGGAATCAAAACAAATAACATATGGCATGTTCATCCAGAAGGATTATACAGGTGCCTTCAGATTTTGCAATACATGGCTAGAGCAGACTTACAGCTTATCCATTAACACTTGAAACTTGGGACAGTTTAATAGACAAAATAGTTACTCTTTCTGCTCACTTTTAATGGAATATTTTACTCAAATATTATTTTGAGGATGTCTATGCTCCCACAGTGCTCAGTAAAAGAAGATTCAACACTTAAGTCTCCATGATGGATGTTTTATAGTTATTACTTGCCTACGCAGTTATTCAGAATAATTGTTGTGTCCCCCTTGCCATTTTCTTCTTTAAAAATGGCTTCTCAAAAATAATTTCTTCCCAGTCTTTTTATTCTGATATGCCATAAACAGAGGAAACTTAACTTATACTACTTTAAATTAAATATTACCAGTACAGACCAGGCATTATTTCAAATCAACCAGGCAACAACAATTTAGAACTTCCAATTCAATAACTGCAACGTTTTTTTTCCAACTATGCTATTATTAGCAGTATTATACATTTTGTATGGAGACATTTTCACATATTTCTGATAATGACCATCAAATAAGTTGCAAATAAAGTCACCTTTTTTCGTCCAGTCTTCTGTCCATTAGTCCTTGAATCTATGCACTGACTTACAGTATCCTCCCGCATAATGTCCGTATTATACGTCCTCATTTTCAATGGCATAGTTCTCCAAGTCTCTATATTTTAAGCCACCATGAGTCCAGCGGAGTGCAGAATGGACCCCAAGACATCCTCTGTGTCTATGGGCACACTACTTCATTGCCCTCTCCCTCCATCTCATCTCAGTGTTTCTCCGTCTTGCCTACGTGGAGCTTACATTCTTTCAGGCAGGAACTGTGACTCACTGTGCTTTTGTATAGAAGCAGAGTGGGACTTTCGCCTCAACTGAGCCCTCTGGGCACTATGTAGTACAATCAGTAATAATGATTAAATTTGTCCCTTATTTCCTCTTGTATCCAACAGCTGTGATCTTTCCTCTAATAGCTGAATACACATTGTAGCTCCTCAGGTTTTGTCTCACAGCAAAGACATCCATTCTTCCCTTCTCCTCAGACTTACCTAGAATATCTTACCCAGTTCTTCAAGAAAGACATAGTAATTGGTTCTCTTTCTTCAAATTCTATCCCAAAATTCATTTCCTTCAGGTATACTTTCACTACTAAACTAAGGCACCTCATGCTATTTCAAGTGCGTAGGTTAAGGAAGTAAGAGGTAAATACAAGTGTTTCAGAATTAAAATACAACTATTACATGGAAAATTGTATTTGCCATATGTATATACTATCTCTTATCAAATTAAGGGTGACAAGAAGTACTAGTGTGTACACAGGGCAGATCCCTCACTACAGATTGGGAGCTCTGACATTGGTTTAAATTATTTCAGTAGAATCCTATTGACATTAAACACAGGAAAGTGCTCAGAAAAAAATATTTATGTACTTTCATCCATACTGATACACACACACCCACACAAGCAGCCAGGAGTCCAACAAAGCCAGAGCTCTCTTGGCAAGAGAGACCTCAAATCAAAATTAGTGTTCTCTGCCAGCATCAGTCATCAACAGTTTCTTTGTGTCAGTCACTTAAATACTGCAGCACCTATTGCTAGACAGAAAATACGAGTCTTTACTGCGTAACCACCCCTAATGTGACTTTTAAGAGCTCCCTTTATGGATGCCTCTCACAGAGCAGAGATGTGAAGGTGGAAAAAATCACAAGCAACTTGTGTCATCTTAAGTGAGTACAGACACTACACTGAGCAAAACTTAAACCACTGGCAGGTTATCTACACTAGCATGTCACATCACTACCATTTGGTTGCTGTCACCAACAGAGCACCACATAAGAAACATTGAAACATCTTATCAAGATGTTAATTTCTTAGCATTATGTCTAGCACTGAAACAATGCCAAATACAGCCAGATCTGTTATAACTTGTCTGACAGCTTAGGGACCCCCATCCTTAATCAGGAAACATTGACAAAAGAATTGAGTGGGACGTTGGCCTTGGTTTAAAGAACAAATTGTAAAACTTTCCTGATTGCAGGTTAAAAGTCAGATTGTGACAGCTCATGAGATGGACTTACACCATTCACACAATGCAAGAAAATTCAGCTTTGCAAATGCAAAGTGACACAATATTTCTGTGCAATTATCTAAAGACTCCAAATATTTCTTTGCAAAAAGCTCTTCAACTTTTATTTCTCTCAAATCAAAGCTGACTTTAACATTTCAAGTTTCATACCCTATTTTACAGAGGTTTGCAGAAATTCTTCTTCTTGTTAATTGTGACCACCAAATTAACTGCTTTTTCATCACTCTGATAGTGATAGAAGATTTTACATACAATGCAATCTAAAGAACCTTTCATATAATATTTTCCCCTCGCATTGAGCATAATACAGCTTTACATTCTCTATGAAGAATGAGCAACACCAGACTAGAATTATGAAATATTAATGAAAAAAGTTTCCAAAAAGTCTGAAGGTAGCTTCCTAATAAGAAATAAATGTTGGTATTTCTTTTGCATATTGTTTCTGGAAAATAAAGAAAGCATATGCCAAAAGGTGTGTAATTCACTACCCAGTGTCCAGAGGTGGAATAAGGGAGACTGACTGACTGAATTATAATTCAGATCCTGTAAGAGTACTCCAATCACTGACCATTTCAAATCTGAATGTAAACAATTTTTCTTTATTAAGTTCTTCTAAAAGAGTACTTTTATTCATTACGGTAAAATCCTCTAGTCATGGTATGTAGTTCAATTCATGCTGTCAAAGACAGTTCATGCTGTCAAAGACAGCTCATGCTGTCTTGCCTGGACCAATATAGATTCTAAAACTATTGACAAGCCCTAAGGTGAGATAAGCTGGACTCAAGAAAACACTTTTTTTCTCTCTAGTTGGATAAACACTGGGAAAAAATGCCCCAAGACACTGTGGACTCAGCATCTGTGGAGATGTTCAAAAGCTAGATGGACTAGATGATCTCAAGAGGTCTTTTCCAACCTCAATGATTCTTTAAGAAATCGAAAAAAGTGCTGTGTTGCATTAATAATTTTAATTATTCAGACTGCATTAATCACAAAGAAAAGCCTGGTTCAATTAAAACACCTGCTCAGGGCCCAGGAGCAGACAAAATCACTGGGAAAACAATGATGGTGATACTTCATTTGGACTTTACATTTTTGATCAATCAGTCTCTAGGCAATCTATAGTGAGAGAAATGCAATTTTATCTTCATATTATAGATGGAAATCTGCATATGAATACACACACCGATTCACATTTTAACAAATCCAGTTTTAGCAGCAGAAGTAGAAGATACAGTGATTATGTGCCTCCAGTTTAGGTGAGGTGTTTTCTATACTCCATTTGTCCTCTGGATCATTTCCAAATCTTCTAACAGCAGCTTCTCTCAACCTCCAGAGTCAGTTCATGAGCATCACATTGTGATGCATCAATTACAATGATACTTTCAATTGACACATCTCTGAATTTCAAAAGATCATGATGGATTTTGTGTACATTTCAGCTACAAAGATTTCCTCTCTGCAGTTATTAATGTTGTGCAGGATTGGGCTAATCACGATACACTGGGGTTTTTTATTCTGTTTGCCTCTACTACTTGTTAAATACGGTCTGAACATACAGCATGTAAAAATCCAATCCTTGGCACAAATGACAATCTGAAAATATAACACAGAAACAACAGCTAAGAGAGTTAGCTGTTATTTCTAGATAGGATATTAAAAGAACACTATTTAAAATACAGAAGTTACACAACCAAAACCTCGAGAATTCTAACGTTGCTGACTGACCACACTTCCTCATTTGAATGAATGAGATACTCCTTGGCTACCAGAAGCTCTAGTCTTCTACAAAGTCTTCTGATAGCACCGAAGTACAAGGTTCACATTTCCAGCTGAACCTGCTAAAAAATTGTCAGGTGCAATAAGAGAACTGCATCCCATAGACTAGAGGGTTTGATGGGAGAAACACAATCCATTCCAGATCAGTTTTTTCTCACTGCTGAGAAATTTAAAGTTAGTACAATAAAGAGCCAATGGGGAATCAATTTCTCCTGGAAGTCAGCACCAAACCTAGATAGCCTGATTCTGATCTATTTTCTGTCTTGCAAGATTGACTGGAGTGATGGAAATCTCCAGCAACATGGTTTCCTTCACCTCATAAGGAGTGAAAGAAACAGTTGTTTTGGGCTACCTTCCAGATCTGAAGTATCCAAGTTCAATGAAATTATTTTCTGTTCTCCAATCCAAACATTATTACAGCTTTCAGCAACACATGACAAGTCTTAAAAAAGAAGTATTATTTTTTATTTTACTATACTATTACTGAAGAACACAAGTTACAGACTAGAGCTTGCTTTTCACCTTGAGGAAAAAAAAAAGAAAACTAAACAGAATTTCACAGGACAAAGAAAAGGTATAGCTCTTGCTTGCCTGAATAAAAAAAGCAAAGGTTGACTGCCAAAAACAAAAAAACAAAAACAAAAAACAAACCAAAAAAAAGTCACAAGAATCTTATAAAACAGAAAGTACTAAGTAAAACATAAAAGCAGTTTCCATCTCCCCCATAATAAATATTACAATGTTAAAATATTTCAAAATAATTCTTTACCTGTAGCCAAAGAAAAGGTGTGATAAACTATATTTTTTTAAATCATAAAACTACAATGAGTTTAAGATTTTTACACCACTTATCACTTTAGGGTATAAAATGTTTAATACAAAAATATATTCCATTTTAAAATAGTACTAAATCCAAATCAAGCATTATATTAACCTTTACTTCAGCAAGAGTTGGACCAAGAGAAGAAAACCATGTATACCAGTAGGACAGTTTTAAAAGAAGGTAAGAGGTTGTTTACATATTCTCCCATTTTTCTCAACATCGTCTTCTTCAAGACAAAAGACTACAAGTTAGTGCTCACCCCTTCAGCTCTGCATAAAGAGAGAGAGAGATGTGTTTTTGAAAGAAGCTGAAGTTTGAAAATTTGTTTCAATTCCAGATATGGATTACACACACACACACAAAAAAAAAAAATAAAATATATATATATATAAAAATCACTACAAGGTCAAGAATAACCATGAATCAGCAACAAGAAAAACAGAGAGAAAAGCAAATAATGTATATTTTCAAACAAGTATCAATATCTGTGATTTTCTTTCTTCACTCTGATTCAAATTAACTCCTGTGTTTAATGAAAAAAAGCAAGTACTATGCAACATTTTAAGTAAACATAGTCATGAGACCATGACATCATTTGAAATAATTCACTTCCAATAATAGAGAAGTCTCTGGACAAGAGAAGTGGAAAACAATTACTACTGTAAATAAAACATACGCAAGGGTGCACAGAAAGTTTGGTTCCATGTATGGAAAATGCAGTAAGTATGGAGAGAAGTTTACAGACTACTGCAGCAGGAAATAAGCTGGAAAAGGACTGTCACCAGATACTGGCATGCAAATCACGTGTAAGCAAAAACTGGTTGAAGATCTTTCCATTTAAGCCTTTCAGTTTTACTGTAAGTCAGGAGTTGAAGTGCTAGACTAGGCAGAGTAGAAAAATGGGAAGAGAAGGTAAAGACCTGAATATTCCTATGCCCACATATTTTCTCATTATACACTCTGCTGCATTCCAAGTGCAGCAGAGTGGTTTCTTACCCTGAAGTACAATTGAAACTTTCTTCAATAACTAAACAAAAGCAATTGTACTCATCTAAAAGTAAAAGCTTCAAGACCAGACAGATCTCCAATCTTGTAATACAGATCAGGAAAAATTT
>NW_010305662.1:0-9531 GCF_000700745.2 Antrostomus carolinensis
GGTGGATGGGCGTGAGTGCGGCGCCTCTTGGCCCGAGTCGGCAGGCAGGCTCCGTGCGGGAGCCCTCGCGGCGCTGCGGGCTGCTTGGGCTGCAGGAGCGACCGAAGGAGCAGAGCCTCTCCGGGAAAGAGCCTTCCCCGGAGGGGGCGGCAGCCCAGAGCCGCTGCTGCCGGGTGCCGGCGGGCTTCAGCGGGCTTCAGGTGGCGTGTCCCCTCCCCCAGAGGGGCCTGCGCCGCTTTCCCAGGGCGGTGGCTGGCGGTGGGTGGGTTTCTGGCTGGCTGCACGTAGCAGCCGAGCTGTGGGCTCAGCGGCTTTTTTTGGGTTTTGGAAAAATTTGGGTTGTCAGTGAGCGTAAGGGTAGCGTGCTGGAAGAGAAGGCGAGTGGTGGGTTGTTTGCGTTCTGGGACTGCAGGTGCAATAGTGGTAGGGATTTGAACCCGCTGTTCTAGAATTAGCTGCTGAATCGTGATGGCTGGGTGTTCATTCTTAGTAAAATGGCTTAGACTGTCAGATGTTATGTGTATTACCCTTGCTCTCAACCGTAACATACCAGGGGAATGCTAGGCCTGTGCTGCTGCTTGGGAAAAGGGATATGCTTAATTCCTGCTTCTTTCCATGTCATCTTGGGCAGGTTGCTTCATTTTTCTGTGTCATATAGTGGAGAACAATTTGCACTTTCGTAGGGGTGAAGATTATCCCAGGATAGTGACAGTTGTGAGATGAATACAAATAAGGATGTTATTAACTTAGTCCTGAGTATAAAGTTTTGGTTTTAATGTTGAACTTGTGTTTTTGTTTAGTCAGAGCTTAACATCACTACCAAATAAATAAAACACTGTCAGCAGTACTGCTAATCTGTCAGGAAGCTAATTCTAGTTTCCATCAATAAAATGTAATGAGTTCTTACTTGGAATGGAACACAGGAACTATGAAGGGAACCTTGTATTCATCCTAGCATCTAGGTAGGTGTGAAGGTAGCAAAACAAGGAACTTTGTTTTCATAAAAGCTGTTACTTTTTTTTTATCTTTAATTTAACTTTTCTTTAAAAGAGATTTCTTTACCAGCTTTCTGTCCCACCCCCCTAACATGCTCTAATATAATATTTTGCTGACTGTTAGAAAATTAAGACTTTTGGCTTCGTTTTATTTTGTTTGATTTGGAACTTGTTTATGGATATAGCTGTAAACTTGTAACTTTCTAGAATTAATGGATTCTTGGTCTTTTGCTAACCTAGCTAAGCAAATTAATTCTTGTTCTTGCTTTGTGTAGCCTCAGTTTTTAAAAAATTGATTACAGTTACAAAGTTTTTGTAAAGTCAGTAGTTCTGCTTATTTAAAATTACCTATTTAGTACTGGAATCACGGAGAAGGCACTTCTTTGGTGTTACAGATCTTGGGTTTATGTTATATTCTGGAGTAGTGACGTTTTCTGAGTTATTTTAACTGTAAAACTGACCTTGATGTACTTTGCTTATCTTGAACTTATATTTTAAAAAGTCTTGATTTTTAGGAAGCTGTCACAAAGTTTGCCTGAAAAAAAAAATCAGATAGGTTTAGTGCTTTATATGCTGTGACAGTTCTTTCATCTCTGACAGAGAAGCTGGGCAGAGTTTCCTGGTCCATAGCCCAAAACAGCATCCAGTCAAAATGTGCTTTGGTTGCTTTCCCTCCGCTTAGGCAGCGGGTGTGCTTACATCACCTAAGCTCGCTGTGACTTTCCCATCGCCAGCCAGCCCAGGGGCAGCTCCTGTATCAGGATCAAGATGATCAGTTTTCATGCTGATGGCTCACAGGATAAAAGAACCCCAAAAAACAAAACAGAACAACCCCGCCAAACCCCAGCAGTTGTTACCAGCACAGCAGTTGTTACCAGCACAGCAGGGTTCTAACAGCCTTTGCATTTATGGAATACTGTGGTGAAAGGAAACTGTGTTTCAGTAGATTCACTCACCTAGAGCTGTCGGCAGCATAGAAGCATGCCTCCCTCCCAGCCTCAGTCAGGCGAGTCAGTGAATGTGCTGTGAACTCAGTTGTTCCCCTTTCTCACAAAACTACCTGAAAACTCTCAGCTCTATGCATATTAACTTGTCAGGTTACTATGCATTTTTTTTGTGGAACTTAGGATCTGTAGAGGCAATCCAGCAACAAACCAGTTCCATTATTCAGGTCTGCCTCAAAGTTCAATCTGCTTACCCTGGTCTCTCCTTCGCTCCCTCCTTCTCCAGCCCCACCCCCCAACCTGATTAAACTATAACTTAATTCTGTAATAAACTCATGCTGGTCTAGCTGAAACAGGCAACTGGATTTGGCTTGCTCAAACTTTTATGTTAAACACGAGCAGTTGCTTTATTTTAGTTAGAGGAAGGGCTTCTGAATATTCCCCTCTCTTTACAAATAAAGAGTAATTGAGCTTGTGGAATAATGGCTCCCAAATTTTGTGGTGTTGTAGGAGACCAGTGACCTAGAAGAGAAGCCAGTGTTACTGAGCGAGTCTTTGAGTTTCATCTGTTGCTGAAACATCCGCTGCTTGTTTGTATTTGAACTACGAATGGGCTGGCCTGTGGCAAGCTGGTTTTGTTTTATTGCCCACACAGATGCATCCCGCTTGTTCTAAAGCTCCTTCTAGGAGCCCAGGTGCAATTGCTCATGTTGGAGGTCAGTGTGTTGGACCTAGTAACTGTTCTCTAGATGAGCTGCTCTCCGGGTTGTCTGCACTGCATGTGCTTTTCATGATGAGTAAAATACCCTCTTGGGTTTTCATTATCAGACTTTATTCAAAGACGTGCAGTGGCACAAAATAATGGCTGGATCAAGCAGCCTAAGAGTTCTTAGCTCAGTCTGCACCAAAAGCAAGCAACAAGGATGCCTTGATATTCCTCTTGGTTCCAGCAGGTGGAACTGGATGCTGCTCAGAACAAGTCTAATGTGTTTCATCATTTAATGAGGAGTGGAGGGGGAAGCTCCCAGACAGAAGGCTTTCAGGAGAGTTAGCACTGAACTAATGATATGTCAGCATTCCTAGGGTAGCCTTGGCATGTAGTCTAGTACCTACAAGTTTAATATGCAAAAATAGGTTTTGTCTACAATCATTGTAACTTGACCATAACAAAATTGCTATGGAGATGCTGACGTTGAGCTTTCCTTCACAGATGTAGTCCTAGAGGTGTTAGTCCTAGCTGGACGTTTGCTGTCTGGCATGGTTACCTTGAGTCACATTTCCAGAACCTGTTGTTTTCTGGTTTTTTATTGTTTAGGGGGTTTTGTTTGTATGTTTGGTTTTTTTACTATTTCTCTGGCTGTTAAGGTAAATAATTTCTAATCAAAAAGAACTGAAGCACCTTTATGGGGCAGGAGGGAATGCATGCAGAAAGTAAGTCAGTATGTGGGGAAATCTTGAAAAGAATTTTTTTTTTTTTTTTTCTTAGAAGCTCTGTGAAAGCTTAGGAAGAGGATAAGTTGTGATTTTATCTAAAATATGCCCTTGAAAAGAGGGGGTTTGATTTCTCTGTTGTAACATTGCAATTTAAGTATTCAGTTGTCATACCAAAAGTTTTCTTAAGAATTAATTTTTTAAGATATTTATGTTTCCTTCATCGCACTAAAATGACTCATAACATTCAACAACTACTCTTAGAACAAGGTGTAATATACACTTGGGTTTGTTGTGTTTTTATAACTGGGCATTTACCTACGTAAGGGCTTAGGTCTGCTTTTTGAACTGGCGTTCCCCCTCTACGGGGGTTTCTTAGCTGGATGTAAGCTTTGTGTGCCATTTCCCTTTCTTTTGGATTCAAGCAGACATTCAGAAGTTAGAAATTCTTTATTCTTTGGAAAAAGTTGCAGTTCTTTAAGGAAACATAATTCAGTACTGTGTGGATCATGCTTGTACAATCATAGTTAGTGTTGCACTTCAGTGTCATTCAGCTGTTAGGAGGAAATATTTCCCATAGGATCAGTGTGTAGGTATTTAATGTTCATAGCTGGTAGTGTTTCCTGCTTGATTTTTCTCTTTTAATAAAGAAAGTTATGTTTGCATGTGAGATGAAACTCTGTTCTTAACAAATAGAATAAAAATTCCCTCGCTGTGGAAATTACCCATTTGATTGACTTTTCCTTTTTCATTGTTGTCTCGCACTCTGGTCCACAGCAGTTATTATGAAGTCTGTTGTAAAGTAATATCTGACTTGTTGCAGTTCAGGGCTACTAGAAAGCTTGAAGATTTTTGTGGCACCTTCTTGTTGCTTTATGTTTATTTTTCACCTTTCAGCTCCGTGAAGAAGTTACCACTGGAGTTACTACCGACAGAAGTACTGTCTTGGCAAGTGTAATTGCTGCTTGCAGAAGGCTTTTCTCTCAGCCTCCCAAAGGTGATTATAACTTTGATAGTGAAGTGAAGCAGACTGCATTCCTTGCTGAGGACTGCACTTGTGTGCCATTCAGGTTTATTGTCTGTGAGGAAGTAAGTTCTTGTACTAACCAGCCATTAATCTTGAGATGGAACACTGATTTATGGGATTTTTAGGAGCTATTAAAGAATGGCTGCGGTTTGCTCAACCTCACGATATGCAATGCAGTTTTCTGTTGAACTAAGCTTGCCTATCTCTGGTTTAAAGGATATCTTTAGGTTCTTGAATACATTTGATGTTTTCTCATCAACAGTAGTAGGTTTATTTAGGGGAACCTGGTAGAGCTGTTCAACAAAAAAGCAAGAACAAAACCATTTTTGCAGTCTATATTTTGCTGCCTTCTTTGCTGTTATATACATTCTGCTTGTGACTACTAAAGAGTAATGACAGAATTGTAAACTGAAAAAAAAAACAACTATGAGCTCTTTAACTTTTTCTTAATAGGATTTGAAAAATATTTTCCCAATGGGAAGAAAGCCAATGGAACTAAAGGTTCAGCTGGAGAAACCAAAGGTACAAAAAGCTGCTTGATTTTCGTTCTTTGTGGAACGTGTATTTGTTAGATTAGATGTTAGCATAACATTGTGGGTTTGCATATGGGGTTTTTTTATTTCTCAGGGAAGATGTTTCTGTACCAGATTAATATAAAAGTGTGAACCCATACATTTTCATTAAACATTATTTTGTTTTCATATCGTGTATCTTCTGGAATAACCAGATATATATAAACCAATAACCAGTTTATTTTCTCTTATGCTTCAGTTGGAATGCTGTCCTTAAATTCTTGTTTTACTGTTTCCTATTAGTTGACATAGTCATGCATTCAGAGATTCTCTATGTGCAAAGTTCTCGGCTTTTCCCAGAGCAAGATAAAATACCCATTTTGTTATATGGAATAACCAGAATTGTCATTCTGTGCGAGGATCCAGAGCCAGCTTTTTTAGCCAGGACCAGCCACGTAGCCTGCTGTTTGAAAGAGCAGTTAGCAGTGGCAGTGCTAGAAGGAGCCCTGCCTTTACAAGGAGCAGGGGAACACAGGAGGTTCCGCTTAAACTTGAGAAAAAACTACTTTACAGTGAGGGTTACAGAGCACTGGAACAGGCTGCCCAGGGAGGTTGTGGAGTCTCCTTCTCTGGAGACATTCAAGACCCGCCTGGACGCCTTCCTGTGTAAAATTGTTTAGGTTCCTGCTCCGGCAGGGGGATTGGACTAGATGATCTTTCGAGGTCCCTTCCAATCCCCAACATTCTGTGATTCTGTATTAGCAGTAACAGTCACTCTGTTTTATCAGAGATCTATAGAACATATCTTCCAAGAAGAAGGAGAGGCAGCAGCCCTGTGAGTCTCTGATGAGAGCAGTAATAGGAGCAGTAGTTTTCCTTCCACCAGGCCTTGAATGGTAAAATCTAGTGTCATGCCTGGATGTCCAAACTGCCAAACTCTTGAAAGAGCTGGGGTTAGAAGGAGCCTGTACGAGTGTTGTGTTCCATCTTGCTCTGTTGAGTATGTTGTCACATGACATTATGTTACTTAAAGCTTATGGTGGTTTTTGTTGTTGTGGCTTTTTTATTGTTTTTTGGTTGTTTTTTTTAAATCCACAAAACAACCCAACCCAGCTGCATCCCCCTGCCAAAACAAAAAAAAAACAACAACCAAACCCCACCGATCCCCACACCCCCCAGCCCCTAGCAAAATGCTTAGAATAATCTTGTGTATATCTTGGATTAGTGCAATACGTTTCATGCATTCTCCATAACAGGCTTCTTATATTTGGGACATTTTTCAGTTCTTGGTGCCCAGTTGTCATCAGTCATACAATTAACAGATCTCTCTTCTGATCATAACTATGTATGAGAGAGATGTCTCGCTGCTAATTAATAGCCTATGTATCTGTTTTTTGATGGAAAATGTAGTTTCTCACATCCTCTAGTTATTATCACATTCTAAACTAGTTTATTTTTCAGAACAACTCTTTAATTTTAAGACTAATAAAAACTAATGTGATATTGATGTAAGATGTAAAGATTTTTTTTTTTTAATTTATGTTTTATTTTTGTTAGAAGCAAAGCAAGCTAGTGCCCGACAGCCTAGTGGGACTAGTAGTGGAGGAGGTGGCAGTGGTGGAAAAAAAGGTGGCAAGAAAGAAGAAACTAACTGGTGGACCAGGTTACAGAAGGTCTTGAATTTAAAATATCTTTCTTTATGGTACTAACTGTATTGTTCCATAAAATAACCTTGTGTTTTTTGCTTTTTAGGGCTGTATTCTGATCCTAAATCCTCCTTAAGCCTCCTGTGCCTTGTATTTCATAGTAACTGGCTCTAGGTGGCTCCCCACTCGCTGCCTTTCACGAGTGACAGTTTTGTACATACCTTCAGAGGCATCCAGCTCTGGTTCAGGAACATTAATGGAGTTTTGGGCTACACGAATGTGGTTAATAGTAGTCAGTATGCTTGTAGTGGAGCCTCAGGCCTTTACAGGCTTTGCATTTTATTTCAGAATGTCAGTTTTTAAAGCTTGCTGACCACACAGTGCTAGTCAAATGTAGTTTGCTGTTAGTCATTATGACCTTAATGGAATACTTATGTAAGTTTCTTTTTGAAATTTATATTTATTGTCTTTAGCTGTAGCATCTGGCAGTACAAGAATGTGAAGAATATTTTTCTGATCCTAATTAGTGGGCAGAATTTAATTCTTCATCCTTGAGTTTTTCATGTTACTTTTATTTTTCCCCCTTTGTTTTTGTAGGTCTTGCATGTAGTCCTGGAGGGAAGGGAAAATTGTTTTAGAATGGAGAGAGCAAGGTCATACATTAGATGGCAAAACTTTTTAAAATAAAAGTAGTTCATAGATCAAAACGTAGTTCAATTACTATTTGTAAAACACTTAAAATTTTCTACCAGTGTAATTCCTCAGCTATATCTGAAGTTACTGAAGCATGTTCATACAAAAAAATACAGCTTTGTTTGACATTCTTTGTGGTAGCCTTGAGGGCTGGGAATAGAAGCCAGAAGTAGATAGTAGAACCTGTTTGTTATGTTCTTACTGTATTACAGACTCTAAAACTCTTTTTTTTTTTTTTTTTTTTTTTTCTCCATTTCCTAGGGTGACATTCCATGGGATGTCAGAGAGTTTCGGATGTATGTAGTAGGAAGTTCTTTTTTCTGGACGATGGTTGTGTATTACTTCTTCTTCAGGGTCCCAGGGAGAGAAATCACCTGGAAAGACTTTGTCAATAACTACCTTTCTAAAGGAGTGGTGAGTAGTGAAGGGGAATCAGAATGGAAAATCAGTGTGCTGAAGATGCTTATTTCTGCCTCCCTGCTTATATTTGTATTCATGATTCTGTGAAGTGAGAACTGGCTCAGGAGTAACTTTTGAGGGAGAAGGGGATCAGCTTTCATCTTAATCAGTTCTTTGATCTGATGTTCTGGATGGCTGTATGAAGATTTGTGTCAGTTCAAGAGAGGAGAGGGAATGAGCTGCTCGGGACAGAACTTCTTCGTTACAGAACCATAGAACCATTTTGGTTGGAAAAGACCTTTAGGATCATTGAGTCCAAGCACAGACCTAACACTGCTAAGTATCTAAACCTCCCCCACTGCAACTTGAGGCCATTTCCTCTTATCCTATCACTTCTTCCTTGGGAGAAGAGACAGGGACCCACCTCACTACACCCTCCTTTCAGGTAGTTGTAGAGAGCAATAAGGTCTCCCCTCCTCCTTCAGACTAAACAACCCCAGTTCCCGCAGCTGCTCCTCATAGGACTTGTGCTCTAGACCCTTCACCAGCTTTGCCCTTCTCTGGACACACTCCAGCAACTCAGTGTCTGTCTTGTGTTCAATTTTGGGTCCCTCTCTGCAGTATTCAAGGTGCAGCCTCACCAGTGCCGAGTACAATGATCACTGCCCTACTCCTGCTGGCCACACTGTTGCTGATACAAGCCAGGATGCCGTTCATCCTCTTGGCCACCTGAGGACACTGCTGGCTCATACTGTTGGATAGCTCATGTTGATGCTGGTTTGAAGAGGCAGTGTAACCACAGTCTCTCAGCATGTAGTTGTATAGTACAAGTAAGCTGACCTCATGGATTAAGCAGACTCACAAGCTGCCCTCCGAAGAAACTTACTTCTAACCTTAAACACTTTGACGAGCCCACCCCCCTGAAAAAATGTGTCCTGCTTGTTTCATGCCTTAAACCAGTTCCTCAGGGAAGCTGGGGAGCAGCAGTGCAAACAGAAGAGTGGGGATGGGGAACTGAAGAGTCCCTTTGAAGGACAGTAAGTTGTCATAACTGTGTTGTAAAATAGCCCCCTTTATTTGCTTTCTCCTCTCTTATTTCTTCTTTCCTTCTTACTGGAGCCACTACTAGAGCAATCAATTTTTTCATTGATGTCCTGTGTCTCTGTAGAACTTGTCAGCTTTCCACGCTTGGAGTAATAGGTTGGGTTGCCTTGAAGTTCAGGAGATCCAGTGTCTTACATAGGCCTTTTCCACTTCAGGAACCACTGGTTCTTGGCTCTGTTACCTCCTTGTTTGTAGCTTCACCGGCAGGTTAGGAAAACATTGACTTCCTTCCTCCTCTAGGTGTCAGACTGAGATGTTGTGTTAACAGCATCCTTCCTACTCCTCCGTTACTTTGGTAAACTGCTAAACAGGTTGTTTCCTGCCTGTCTTTGTCTTGCTGATCTATGCAGAGCTGCTCTCTACGCTTTTTCCCCATCTGCCTAGACTGTACTGTTCTTAATTGACAATCATGTGTGTATCTTGTGAAAAAAACCTCACTGATTGTATTTGTTGTGAAGCAGTGAGACACTAGCTCAGCAAAAAGATGAGTTTAGCTGTTATACTGAACGAAGCCTGAACCCTTGTTGCAGAAAGACATTATGAAAGTGGGTTATTGCACAAAACCAAGTCTCTTGGGCCTTTGTAAGATGTAGTCTGGATATTCAGATAAGCTAAATATGTAGCCATCAAATGCTGTTGGTTGCCATAGTGGTGCCCATTTAATGGGGAAAAGACATCAGCACTACTGGGGTTATATGCTCTTCAAAACAAAGATGTTCAGACAATTTGCATAAAGTCAGGCTAGATCTAGAGTGGCTTCTTAGGTCATGTTTTGCTTCA
>NW_010305662.1:9581-34475 GCF_000700745.2 Antrostomus carolinensis
GTGTACAGTTAAGGCCCAACTTATAGGACCATTGCTAGTTTCAAATTCTTTTAAGATGCTGACACCAATTATCTTATGGAAAGAGGAAATTAAAATCGAATTAAGCTTTAGTTGCCTTCTGAAGAGACCCTGTCAAATTCAAGAAACTAACCATTGAGAATTCTGCAATTAAAAAAAAAAAAAAAAAGAAGCCTAATAGTATATACCTGCAAACCTGCAGCTCAATTCTTTATTTTAGCTTATATGGTATCTTTTACCTCAACTGAATTCTTCTTTATCTAATTGATGTTACTGTGTTTAATATGGTAGCACAGGCAGCTTTTTACATTAGGGAAAACAACTGTGAGAACAAAGTTAAGTTTTCCTTCATTCTGTTCAGTTTGTTTTGTTTTGGAAGCTGCTACAAGAATTTGGAGTCGTATGGTCTTGCTTATGGTGTTTGACCATTGAAATAGTTAAGTATTGTTTACTGGGTTTAGCAGTGTACCTGTAATTTGGGCTGAGATGTACGTTGGGCTTTTTCCTTGAAAAAGGGTCGAGATCGGCCTTTCAGTCTAAATTCTAACGTGACAATATTCCTTGCTTAGTGATTACGTACAGATTCCTCATGCCACTCTAATGGCAAAATGTAGATTGTGGAACCATCCTGATTTACAACATGAATTTTATTTTCCTTTCTGAAAAACAGAACAGGTTCATATTTGTTATACGTAGCTGCTAGCTGTGATGAAGTGCAGTGACTGCGCGCCCTTTAACACATCACAAGTTTTGTCCTTTCTTCCCACAGGTGGACAGACTTGAAGTGGTGAACAAGCGCTTTGTTAGAGTGATCTTTGTTTCAGGAAAGTCTCCTCATGAATGGGTAAACACTTTTAATACATAAACATGAGACATTAGAAACAGCAAAGCAGTCTTTTTAGGTAAAGTTCAATGCAGAAAACTTGGTCTGGAGCATTCATAATATCTTAATTGAAAATATGTTTTCTGCCTTACTGTTAACATTATTCCACATTGTGTGGTTTTCACTTTACTGTACCAATTGTTTTGCTGCAGAGAGCTTAAAACTGTGGTGAGTAGTTCCTTTCTAGCACCATGTTCCTAATACAAATACACAAACAGGAAGAGTGAGAAATTGCTGGAGGTTCTGTATTTTTAACTGCTGGTTTCCATCTGCTCAAGAAAATCCCAGACTTAACTGCATATACTTTTGGATGTTTTCTCCTCCAGTGTGCTTTTAGCCAGTTACTTGAAAAACAAACAGAAATGTTTAACTTTGTCTCCATTTGATACTATAGTCTTTAAAATGCTTATTTCACATGGTTACTTTTCTGGTGTCACTGTGAGGAACAGACTGATGCAGGTGAAAGTTCTCCAAAGAGTAACACTCAGTGTCAGGGATCTTTTTTAAATAAATAAAGAAGTAAAAATCTCATATACAGTGTGGAAAATTTAGAAGAAGCATTAGAGAAGCTTTATCAGGTTACCTCTTCCTAGGTGGTGGAGGTATTTTTAACTGACTTTCTGAAACAAGGTCTGCAGGTTCCTCCAGGGTAAAGTGAAATCTGCAGCAATTACTTAATCAGTGGGTTTCAGTGTGACTTATTTATACACCTACTCTTTAGCCCACATACCACCAGTTGCCTTAGTTTCTCAATCAGTTAGTACTTAGGACTACTCTCTTTCTTTTTCAATATGAGGGTAAGTAAAGGCAAGTCAGGCAGGTCATGGTGCAAAAGGGGAGATTTTTTTGAAAAGAAAAAAAAAAATCTCAACACTGTTTGAAAGAAATGTCTACATTTTATTTTCTGGTGTATGATATAAGTTCATGCTGTCTTTTGTGAAGACAGCTAACTTTAAAGGTAATATGGACTCCAAAGGAAAGAATTTCTTAATCAGAAAGCTGCGACCTTCAGGTGAAACAATTAAGTTGTATGGCTGCTGTGTTTGCTGGTTCAATGCTCTGTATTATTGTGACTTTATAGCTTCCTTCTAAAGATCTGTTTACCTACTCTCTTTCCGTTTGTTCCTGGAGAAAACGACAGGATTTCAGTTTAAAGGGCCCCAAAACTATTGAGTACTTGATTTCTGTAGAAGCAATGACAGATACAGTGTATTCAGGTTGGTAGGCCTTAGATTTATTAGATGCATTTTACATCAGTCACACGCTTTACAAGGCAACTTAAAATCTGATCTGAGAATGGCCTGTGTATGTGTTAGAAGAGGTTGGCTTGTAAAGAAGCTGAAAATAAAGATAGGGCACTTTGTGGTGATCTCTGCTTTTTTTTTATAGCAGTACGTCTGGTTTAATATTGGTAGTGTGGACACTTTTGAACGGAATCTTGAAACTGTGCAGCAAGATCTGGGAATAGAAGTGGAGAACAGATTGCCTGTAGTCTACTCAACAGAGAGTGATGGGTAAGAAGTTGCTTTAAAAAATGTCTCTTGATAAAAATTGGTTGTGTTTACAGTAGAAAAGTAGCCTTGTAAGGCATGCACCTTATGCTTCACTAGGTGGCAGTATTATCAGAATAACAGTCATCTGGGGTTTATTTTTGCATGTGAACTGTAAGAGGAGCTGTTCAGTACTTTGTCTATGTAGAAATCCATACCCTCTAACCCTTAATATAGCTTCTTATGACATGAATGACTTGTACTAAAGCAGGAGTCAGCCAGGCACAGCAGTAGAGCTCCAGAGATGGCACTCATGCAGACTTCTGAATGGACAAAATATAGCATAGAACTGCAGTATACTAACTGAGATACAACAGGCACCACTTCATGACCATAAATTCAGCAGAAGTCAAATTTTGTTGGATTGCAAAAAGGCAAGAAGCTTTTAATTAAGTAAATCACACTATCCTGCCTGTTAGCAGGAGCTGGAAGATGTATCATGCTTTTAATCTCTTAATTGGTTAAGAAAAATAGTACTGACATCGGATTTATGGCATTATTGCTTCCCATAGTAGGGACTAACAGTTCCAGTACTAGATTTGTGTTCTTTGTATTAGTCTTATGGAGCTGAGTTTTATTGAGCTGGATTTGAGAATAGAGACTAGAATTCCTGCTCTGACATGGATTTCTAAATGGCTTAGACAGATGTAATCTTGTATCCCAAGAACTGACTCAAGTCAGCAGTTTCAAAATTACTCCTGCTGATGTCTGTGAAATAGGTTTTGTACCATCAGGAAATTCAACTTTGGGTGTAGTAGCTCATATCACTACTGATAAAGGCTCGTTTGCTGCCTCTCTTGTGTTTTCATTCTTGATACTGTGGTGTGTATTTCAGTTTTTGGGGATGGAGGAGAGAGGTTGGTTTATTTCTGCAGTGCTTTTTACCAAGCTGCTGCTGCCTCTTTGTCTTGGTGGCAACAGGAAAAATGGTAGCCTTAACTCTGGAGCATCCTGCCATTTCAGATAGAGGTTTTCTGTTCACTGTACTTCTGTAAACTCTCTGTCTCGTTTCTGTGTTTCTGTGTAATGGGGCATGCTCTTAAGGATAGTCCATAAATATACCTGTTGAGCCCTTATTTAAGCAAATCTGGAAAAAAACAAGTAGACAAAGCGATGCTGTGGTTGTGTGAAGAAGCTGCATGTCAGCCTGAGGCTTCTCACAGCAGACTGGGAAAAGTATGTCAGTTCCCATGTCATCTTCAGCCTTGCACAAATGTCTTCCTTGCTGAACCCCTCTTTCTGACCACAGTCTCTCTGGCCCTTTCCTCCTCAGTGTCTGTTCTTCATAGAATACATTACTAACTTAGTTTACTAACTTGCTCAGCCCCAGAAATGCCACAGGAGAGAGCAGCAATTATATGATCAGAGTACTGCTACTCCCTGCTGGATCAGAATATGCTGACTCCCATAGGATAGGGAAAAATCCTTCTTTTTCTCTTCATACCAGAAATGTGGGATATATCAGTAAAGCCTGGAAATCCTGTGCTCACAGTAGTAGTGCTTCTCAGCACTTTGGTTTTGCTGAGTGTTTAGAGAACCTCTTGTGAACTGTTCCTTGAAGGTCTTACCGCAGAAAAATCTGTGCAGTGCTCAGATACTATGACAATGAGGACTGTGTTAGTATTGGGATTTTTGGCTTGCACAGAGCTGTGCTAGAAGCTGGAAGACAGACACTGAAGGATAATTGACAGTGAGTAATCAAAAAAAAACCCCTATAGCCTTGGGAAGGGAAATAGACACATTGAAAGAAGAAGAAGGACCTAAGGGAAGAAGAGTGTGTATGTATTTTGGAGAGAAATTTCTACTTTAACATGTAGTGTAGGACAATCATATGCTACCTAATGCAACTTATTTTGAGAATATAACCATTTGCATAACTAGTCCTGTGAATTTATCTTTGAAGGACACAGAAAATGGGCTACTTCTGTTTAGGTAAAGCAGTTTTCTTCTGTAGAATTCATCAATGTCACTTGATGTGCTTGGTTTAAAAAGAAACAAAAATCAGTAAAACAATTCGTTCTCAAATTTATTTTGGTTACTTCCCAACCTGCAAAAATGTAAACATGACAAGTCAATAGAGTATTAGTCCTGAATTTGTTTACTTAAGATGCAACCAACAGTTTCTACATGTCATATGCAGTAATGGATTTTTGTAATATATGTGGTTTTCTGTGTTGTTTGGTTTTTCTCCACAGATCATTTCTTCTTAGTTTGCTGCCTACAATCTTGATTATTGGTTCTTTACTGTACACGTTAAGAAGAGGTCCTGCAGGCTTAGGTCGAGCAGGGCGTGGAATGGGTGGACTTTTCAGTGTGGGTGAAACAACAGCCAAAGTCCTTAAGGATGAAATAGATGTTAAATTCAAAGATGTAGCTGGCTGTGAGGAGGCCAAATTAGAGATAATGGAGTTTGTCAACTTCCTGAAAAATCCCAAACAATATGAGGATCTGGGAGCAAAAATTCCAAAGGTAAGGGTATGATAACTTAGCAGATAAAGACTTTATTCTTTTGGTGGTCCTCAGGATTCTAAATTGCACTGGGAATGTCTACATATGCAATGCTTTCCAGTTCCTTTCTTCTCACAGTCAGAATAAATAAATAAATAAGCATTAAGTGCCAACAGTATAACTGTGGTGCCAGAAGATTTGCCTCGTGGAATAATTCATCTCTTCACATGTGTCAGACATGATACGTAGCACGCATGTGTACCATCATTGTTGTATACAACTGTCATAGAATTGCCTTTTGGCTATGCTGTCCTGGGAGCCCACCTGATGACATACTTTTTTTCATACTTTTTTTTTTAATGTCCAGTCAAGGACAACACTGTTTCTGTAAATCGAAGACAACGTGGCAATGTTGTATCTCTTCTTCTTTTTTTTTTTTTCTTTTTCTCCCCTCCCCCCCCCCCCCCCCTTTTGCTGGTTTAAATGAGTGATTAATCTTCAGTTTGTTTCCTTGCACAATTTTGATTGTGGTAGAAAAGCCAATGGACTCAACATCATAACATGTAGGTCTTTTATGTAAGATATGTCATAGGCTTATATTCTATTTTCTTCATGAGGAAAATATACCTGTTTCTCTTGCAGGGGGCAATTCTGACAGGTCCTCCAGGTACTGGGAAAACACTTCTGGCTAAAGCTACAGCTGGAGAAGCTAATGTACCATTTATCACAGTCAACGGCTCAGAGTTCTTGGAGATGTTTGTTGGTGTGTCTTTTATGTAAGATATGTCATAGGCTTATATTCTATTTTCTTCATGAGGAAAATATACCTGTTTCTCTTGCAGGGGGCAATTCTGACAGGTCCTCCAGGTACTGGGAAAACACTTCTGGCTAAAGCTACAGCTGGAGAAGCTAATGTACCATTTATCACAGTCAACGGCTCAGAGTTCTTGGAGATGTTTGTTGGTGTGGGTCCAGCTCGAGTAAGTCTTTGGCCTTTCTCTTTTATTTCAGTATTGGTTGTTGAAAGGATGTTGTCAAGTTTGGGAGGCAAACAGTTTGATTATAGCTGAAGTTTTCATCTATGCAGGTTATTTACAAGTGATGCCAGATGTTTGTCTAAACACAAGAATCGCAGGTGTACCTCTCGTAAAAGGAACTAATGCCATTCAGTATCTGGTTGCAGGCCATCAGGACCTTAAGGGTTTACCTCTTCGCAGGAACTTTAGAAAACAAACCAGAACTCTCCAAGCTCTGCTCTGAAGTAAATTTACTAGCTGGCTTAGAACTAATATGTAGCTTATTTAACTACTGCTACGGCAATGTCTCCTCCTGCTCTAAATGGTTCCCATTTCTTTTAAGAACTTTATTATCTTTGTAGTGCTAAAGTCTTAGGTATAAATAGTTGTCTGGGACACACAATTGAGCTTCTTGTTGAAATAGGAGTCTGAGGGTCATGGAGCTAATGAGACATCTGGAGATGGGTGATTTAAATAACCAAATATCTGTCTAACGTTTTTATGCTCTTTTGCCTTAACTCTCTTAATGTTTCTAGAGAGGTGTTTTATGTGGAGGGAGTTAACTCTGTTCCGGTACATTCAGTTTTCTTTAATTATTTTTTTAATTACAACTACATCTCAAACTTTCAGTTTTAAATCTATCTTCTCCTGTCTAGGAAGGAAGGACACTTAAGTCTGCTGAAAAATATTCTATAAACAAGTTACTGATAATATTTTGCAAATGAGGCGGGTAATACCAGGAAATGAGGTTCCTCATAATGTCCAGAATTATACTCCGTTTCCGACAGCTCACACCTTCACCAAACTCCATCTTGTCTTAAACTTTAAAAAGTAAACAAGTTCAGATTTGTTTGCTGCAATTTCTGCGAATAGACTTCAGGAAGCATACTGTGGTTTTTTTACTTATGTTTCAAAACTAATTCTGCTAGCATGAAATAGAAATGCTGTAGAGTCTTGATTTGAATTTGCAATTTGGGGATTTTACCAGATACAGATGTAGTTTTCTGCCCTTGTGAAAATTCACAGGAAAACTAATTTTGACTAAGTTCTTTACAGCCCTGAAAAACTGCAGTTTTTCCATGTGTTAGAGGTTAGCAGATAAATTTTCCAGGGTTTGGTCCTTAGTTTGCCATGGCTGTGTGTGCATATGCCTCTTGCGAGCCTAGGCCTCATTCAGTGGTCTTTTGCTGGACTTCTTCCCATAATATAGCTGGGAAAATATCAATGAAGCAAGGGATTTTAGGTCTTCTGAAAAGAGAAAATGGAAAGTGTGTGTGGGACACATGCAGGTTGGCACAGAGCTTGGAACTGAGAATAACAGGAGCTGTTCAGAAAGTGAAATGCTGAAACTGTTTAAGAATGGAGGCTTCAATGAGGATGCAGAGAGAGACTTGAAATGTGTAAGGAAATCAGCAAAAGGAGCTGCTATGGAGGGGAGAGCGTATGGACAATGGGGAGATAGATGCAGAAACAGCTAACGGTAAAAAACATGGATGGTGACTGAAAAAAAGTGCCTGTTTGAAAACCAGAGGGTATGGAGATAGTGATCATGTATGTAAGATGAGTGGGACCTGAAAAAGGGAGCATGCAGTGTAGAAGGGACTTTCCTGAGAAACAGTAAGAAAAGAAACTGGCCCATATCCTCTGGGAAAGTATTAGATATCCTGAAATAATAATGGTACTCAAACTACATTGTCATTAGCTGTCAGTACATACCTGAGAAGCCTCAAAGCAAAGTGACTTCACCTTTACCTACTGGTCTATGATTATCAGCTTTTACTACCAAGTGAAATCTGTTGACATAACAGTTGTTGATAATTTCTGATGCCTGTAGAAAACAACACAACAGAGTGGTTTAGTTTCATTTCCTGTGAATTTAGTGAATAAGACAGTTGTTAATGATGCTAAATTGATTATTTGTAAATTAGGATATGCCAGAATTAAAACTTACATAGCCTTAGTTCCTTTGATTTTTTTTTTTTTTTTGGGGGATGAAAGAAACTAAGAATCATTTTTGTAGGGGGGGGGGGAGAGGGGAGCAGAGGGGCGGGGTGTGCTTATGCATTATGGCAATTTTTAGATCCATTCCTTCTGAAAAATAGTTGTATATTTCTGGATCTCTGTTTCTTTCCAACCAAAAGATAATTCACTTTGAGCATCTCACACTTTTTTCCTTGTTTATCACATTCCCTCATGATTTATTGATTGTACTTTTTTCAAATTCTGTTTACAAATCAGAGTGGCTTTCTGTAATAGAGCATACTGTCCAAAATTCGCACCTCTTCACATCTGCTCTACACTGTTTGTTATCAGAGAAGCCTTCTCTAATTGCACCTCTAACGTACCATGTAGTAAAGCTCTGAGCTGTGTGTAATTCCCAGTCAGGTCAAAATTCTTCCATAGTTTTTCATTTCCTGTTTGCTCCAGTTCGATTCCTCAGTTGGAGATCTGTTAACTCGCTGAACTGGTTTTAATGAGGTCCTTCAGATACATTTGCAAGGAGAATAACGTTGTAATGTTGCACCTTAAAGCCAATCACATTGTGCTGTCACTACAATAGAATTTGATAGGTAGTATCTTTACCTACCTGAAAGTAAATAAATAAATTTGCTTTTTGCTTAGGCGTTAGCCATCTTTCCAGACTTCTAGAAGTTAATTTAGCTTCCAAATAAATACTTTGAGGTGAATTCAGTTTTTCTAGCCCATAGAATAGAGAGACAGGATGGTTCAGTCAACGTTTATAACGGCATATTGTTAGAGTACAATGGTGAGTGCTTGTACGTAAGCCTTAAGTTCAGTGTAGGAGCCACACTGCCCTGTTCTAACTGCAGAAAAACATAGAAGATTTTATTGCCTTGGTATGAAGAATGACTGTGTGGTAGCATGCCTCTTCACGTTCCAGTTCTGCTTGTAATACTGTGCATTAAAGAAGAGCTTAAAGGAGAAATCTTGCTTTAAATCTCTGAAGTTTGGAGGCTTTTATTGCTGAAGTTGAAGATATAGTTCAGTTTTTCAGGACAAGTGGTTATTTCTGAAGGCTTTCAAGTTTAATGTTTTTAATTTATAGATTGATAGAGGATTTGTCAACCGGTGGGCATCCACATTACAGTGTAAGGTATCGTTGGCCTGAGAGCTGGCTGGAGGCTTTGGAACACTTATGAATAACCATACTCAGTCATAGTGATACTGTTCCTGATGTACCTTTTCCCCTCCTACCCACCCCCCCTACTCTGAACAATTACAAACCAATCTGATACCAAACTCTGTTCTCCTGTTCAGGTTAGAGACTTATTTGCTCTTGCTCGCAAAAATGCCCCGTGCATTCTCTTCATCGATGAAATAGATGCAGTAGGAAGAAAGAGAGGAAGGGGCAACTTTGGAGGACAAAGTGAACAAGAGAACACACTCAATCAGCTTCTAGTAGAAATGGATGGTAAGTATTTATTATCTAATATTACATTATAATGACAGGGATAAGGGAAAGATCTAATGCGCTTGTTCAGACCTGTTAACCAAGATTTGTGTTCCAGCTTAAATATAAATTGTGTTTCCTTGCTTCCTAAAATGGAGAATGGTGACTCATTTTGCTGCAGCCTGATACTTTGCTAAAATTCATTCAGAAAAAAGAATCATCTTTCTGCATCTGATAACTCTTTGCCATAGTTGAATAGGCCAAAAAAGTTCTTTGCATGAGACCAGTCTGTCTGTAAAAAACCACAGCTAGCCTTGCTGGTTCTGTAATTTCCTGAGCAATTAATCTATTATTGCATTTTGAAGATAAAGCAGGATTTGATATAGTACTTCACAAAGCAGAGCCCAAGGCCATTTTTTGCTTGTTATGAAAAGCTGGACAACGTTCTAATAAATGGAATTATTTTCAGCTTTATGATTATTTATTTAAACTGTCAGTTCTTATGTGGCCTTGTAAAGCAGACAGTCTTTTTGTTTCTATTTTATTTTTTTAATGGAAGTTATATTTACACATATTTTCTCTTTATTACATTTCTTCAACAGGGTTTAATACAACCACAAATGTAGTAATTTTGGCAGGTACTAACAGGCCAGATATTTTAGACCCTGCTCTAATGAGACCAGGACGCTTTGACAGGCAGATTTACATTGGTAAGTTTTATCTGCATTGCTGCATACTTCTGTGTTTGTAGAATACTACTGAAATCACTGCAGCTATTTACATGTGTAACTTCCTTGCGTACATTCAATTACAAAATATATATATATATATGTAGTATAAAGTAAAAGCATATTTCTTTCATCTTAAAGGACCCCCAGATATAAAAGGAAGAGCATCTATTTTCAAAGTTCACCTTAGACCTCTGAAATTAGACACTGTGTTAAATAAAGATAACCTAGCAAGAAAACTGGCATCACTAACACCTGGTTTTTCTGGTAAGTGACATGTAATGCCACTATTCTTTCCCATTTACTATATAAGCTGTAGATATTTTATTTCCCTGCTACTTCTGGTTTTCTTGCCATCTTCTGGATGGCACTCTACTCTATGGTATTTACTGGTACAGCATGAGATTTTCTTTGTCCATTTGAGGAAGTAGGAGATTTCTGAGGGTCTTGTCTGTCTCAAATCAGGGTGAAATACCAAATGTCATTTTCTTCTGTCTTCAGCAAAAGCAATCCAGAGACTTCTCATTGCTACCACTTGTGTGTGTATTCTTCCTTTTAATACATTTGTTGGATTCTTCAAACACTACTAGGGAAGACCTGGGTTTTGTGGAGTTTGTGTGCATATTCTGTAGGGGGATTTTTGTTTCTGGATGTATCACAGAATCACAAAAAATAGTCTGGGTTGGAAGGGATTTTAAAAGATCATCTGGTTCCAATCCCCCTGCGATGAACAGGGACACCTCCCACTAGACCAGGCTGCTCAGAGCCTCATCCAACCTGGCCTTGAACACTTCCAGGGAGGGGGCAGCCACAGCTTCCTTGGGCAACCTGTGCCAGTTATGTAAAAACTTCTCTTTGGAAAATGTGCTGTAACCTTGTGTTGAAATAGGAACTGATGTGAGAACTTTCATTACTGACTTGTAATTTAATCCATTTTAAATCTGTGTTGACCAGTAGTTGAATTCTTCACTGTTTTTGTGGTCTATATAAAAATGGCTTTCCGAGGTCTGATTGTCAATGTTTCCAGCAACTACAGTGATGATGTTTAAACTGAGTTATCTCAATAGCATTACTGTAAATAATTGTAACAAGCAGTGGATGGCTTGAAATCAGTAATGTGAAAGCATATCCTCAAGAGATACATCAGTGTCTGGGCTATACTGGATCCATATGTAGGAAATTTATTCTGCTAAATATGTACTAGTTTAAGTATAGCCTGTTACAGATGGAAAACCTGCAGAAGGTGGGATGTATCAAAGAAGTACTTCACTGGTGATAAGCCCTATTTGTCAGCTGTCTGCCTAAGAGAAAAATCCTAAATCCTGTAACCATAGTACATGTATTTAAATATCTCTTAAAGAACTATGCTGTGTGTAATGAATTATTTCAGAGAGTGTTACCTTTAATTTTCAAACTCTGAGAATATAGAAAACTAATTCTACATAAGGTTATCTTTATGGTAAACTTAAAGAAAATTGTTGAAAATTATCAATAATTCATGCCTTCTCTGCTTTTAGGTGCTGATATTGCTAATGTTTGTAATGAAGCTGCTTTAATTGCTGCAAGGCATCTCTCAGATGCTATAAACCAAAAGCATTTTGAGCAAGCAATTGAAAGAGTTATTGGAGGTAGGTGAATCGCATCAATCATTTCTCAAAATTGTAATATTTGTAATATTAATTGTAATATGACAGGCAGCTCCCTTCTTTATATATAAAAAGCCACACTTTGAATCTTCCTCCTGTTCTTAAGGGTAATTTTTTTTTTCTCTCCTAAATGCACCTGAGATTTAGAAAAGAATTGTCCTGTCTATACTGTTGACTTCTGTAATGGAGAAAGATGTAAGGAGAGAAACTTCATCAGGACACTTTTCTGTTTTTTTCAAAATGGCAAGAGGAATAGCTGTTTGGATTTAGCAATGTTTTTAACTGTTGCTAGCCTGAAATAGTCTAGAAAACTATTAGATTGAACTACTTAAATTGCAAATGTTTTATTTAAATGCTTGAGTATTCTTAAGAACTTATACTTTAAAACTGGAAAATCTAATCAAGGACAAGGTTACAGTAAAACCTGGAAGATGCAAATTTCTAAAACTTGCAAGTTTGGGGTTTTTTAAAAACTTTTCCAATGGATTGTATATATGGCATCTAAGTATTGCTCACCATCTTTCTAAATGAGGGAAGGGATTTCAGTGGAGAAAGGTGTGTCTGAAACTATTAATCAAATTTATTTTATAAAGGTTTGGAAAAGAAAACTCAAGTACTACAACCAGAGGAGAAAAAGACAGTAGCATATCATGAGGCAGGGCATGCAGTTGCAGGATGGTTCTTGGAACATGCTGACCCACTCTTAAAGGTAAAGGAAACTAATTTGAACTAGTAATTTAACAGTAGTATGGACAGCATCTTTTTCTTTTCTTTTGCCCTCCAATGTTGAGAGGGTATTAAAATATGTAATCTTGCAAAAGACAGTGTAAGTGTGTAAATTTTGAAGTACTTTTTGGATTCACTTCTTGTAGCTTTCTTAACTGTTTTCTGACTTAGCTGTTGCAAGGCTTGTAGTATAAATGTCCTTGGAAAGTGAAAGGTACCCGATCTTCCCACGAGTCTGCCTGCCTTGATAGCTGCTTTTTTCTCTGAGGCTTTGTGGTGGTTGTGCTTGGCTAGCCCTTGGCTAGCAGCCAAACACAGCCAGTTCGCTCACTCCCCCTGCCCCTAGGCTACAGGGGAGAGAATTGGAGGGTAAGGGTAAAGAGACTCATAGGTGGAGATAAGAACAATTTAATAATTGAAATAAAGTAAAACTTAAAATAATACTGATATTAAAATAGTGATGATGATAATACTAATAAAATATGCAAATGAGTGATACATAATGCAGTTGCCCACCAAGCCCAGCCTGTACCCAGATAACAATCCCAGAGGAGTAACAATCCCAAACTGAAACCGCAATCCCAGAAGAGTGAGAGCCTGAGCAAAAGTCAGAGAGAGCCAGAAGAGACCTTTGTTAGTATACTGAACATGACATGATATGGAACATCCCATTGGCATATCCAAATACCATTTTAGCTTATTAATTTAAATATTCCTCACCCCCTTAGATGCTGCGCTTGTAGACTAACAAAACTTGAAGTCCTTCACTTCCAGTGACAAAAATGCAAACACTGGTGTGTTATCAGTGTTTCCCTCATAACAAATCCTATGCTGAAACCAAAATGCAACGCTATTCTAGATACTGAAAAGAAACCCCACTCTGTTCCAGCTAAAAACCAGAACAGGCTTTTAGTAGAGATCAATGGTTTAAGTTAATCTTACCAGGTTATGCAGGTAGATGCATGTTCTTCAGGAATGTATCTATAAAAATTACCATCTAGAGGCTGATTTTAGTTTTAATTTGCTTTTTGGGTGCATAGCTTGACAAGCTGGAAGTAAAGGAAGAAGCACCCTAATGTGCCCAAACTTAGTTTAACATTCATAGTTTTGCTTGACTGTGTTCTTAATCTCGTCTGACTTTCAAACTTAAAATTAATCTTGTAAAATTTCCTGCTGGAAGGAAGGGCATTGGTAAACATGGAAACTCCTCCAACTATTCAGAATACTAGAGATGGAAAACGTCTGTCTGTTACAGACTACTTAAAGCCCTGTACATAACTCTAAAAGAATTGTGGATTTTCATTAAAAGATTTTTAAAAAATGACCATACAGTCTTTGGAAAAGTGATGACAGTGGTCTTACCTTTCTTTTCCAGATATTCTAGTAGTTATCCCTGTTTAGAGCTAGCCAGGGCTTTTAAGGATAAATCACAATGAGGTCAAAACTGTAAATGGAAATAATGTCTGAATTAAACTTCAAGGGTGAGTATGGTATAGGTTGCAGTATTAACAATTAAGTTAAACTGAAGAATGTTTATGCTTTTTAACACTATGTAGTTCTAGCATTCTGTTAATTTTGATTGTAGGTATCTATTATCCCACGTGGTAAAGGACTGGGTTATGCTCAGTATTTACCCAAAGAACAGTATCTTTATACTAAAGAGCAGCTACTTGACAGAATGTGCATGACTCTGGGAGGACGTGTATCTGAGCAAATCTTCTTTGGAAGAATTACAACTGGTGCCCAAGATGACTTGAAGAAGGTGACCCAGAGTGCATATGCTCAGGTGTGTTCTTAAGTGAGACTTTTTTTTTTACAGTTTCCTGTATCTGCTGCTTAACACTAATATTTTGAAAGGATGCCATTTCATCAGGTTAAGTCCCTCAAAAGCCTAGTTTAAAAAAAATGAATAAAAATTATATTATTGTTGTATAGAGATGCTGGTGACTCAGGTATTTTATCACAGTCTTACAACAGGAGTCCATGCAGTAGGCTTTGAATACTATATTTGCCGCAGTTGGATTCAAATACATGTGGAAATTTATACTTTAAAAATGGAATTTAGTGCAGAGATTTGATCATCTGATCCTACTTTTACAACTGCCCAGTTTGAAGACTCAATTTAGATTCATAAGTGTAACTAAATCCAGAAAACCTTGTTTTTAAGCACTATTTGCTGTCAGTTAAGGCTGCTGAAATTAAGACATTAGTTTGTGTTTGTATCATATTAACTAGCATAAATGAGTCATTTGAAATCCTATCAATGTAATGACTCGCCTAAGTGTAGGTATGTGCTACACATGGGTGCGTTACTCCATGTCCTGCATCAGCACAAAAGATGTTATTTTATAAGACACAAGGTGAGCAAGAGAGATGTTGTAGAGTGTGCTTCTCTCCCCCTGCACAACACTTATCCCTCACCCCCAAACCACACGTACTTTCTGGTCTCTTGTGCGCTTCTTGTTACCCCAGTTCTGGAAGTAAATGTATAATAATGAAATCCTGTTAATTTTATGGGATCTTCAGTGACTCTTGTTCAATTTTAAATTAAAAAATGTTTAAGTATAGACTTTTGTTCTCATTAACCAGTCATACTGTCTCCAGAGAGAACTGAGAGCTTAAATAATAAGTACTGAACTTTTCCTAAGGAAGCAGGTTCAGATCCTTGGTTCTAATGCTGAGATCTCTGAATTCTGAATATTGTCATACATTGATCTTGCAAGACCAAGCAGAGAAGTGCTGCTCTAGTAACCATCAAATTGCTAGTAGCCATGGAGTGGATACATAAATAGCATTTTGAACGTATTTCTGCCTCTGCTGGAGTGGAATGCAATGGAAAACATCCATGTTGGGCAACCAGAAGGGTCAATATTCTGTAACTAGTCAAGCAAGATAAGAATCTCTTTCACCTTTGTAGGGGAGTGTCTTGGGATGAAGTATAGCGTATGAATTTTTTGGATATGATAGGACAAAATCTTCAAGACCCACTACTTCAGTATTAAAGTTAACTTATCTGTATGAGCGAGTAGAATATGCTAGACTTTGGAAGCATTTTGAATTGGAAAACCACTTATATTTCTGTGAAAAGCAAAGAGTTTTACTGCTTAATGAAGGCTGAAGTGTTTTTCTGTAATATCTTAATATTTAAACAGCAAAGCATCACGTTGTACACCATAAGTAACCACCTTTAAATGATATTTGTGTCCTTCAATTTAACCATTAAAAAGAAGTAAGTGAAAGTCAACTAGGGTACTTTAGCTTAGGTAGATTTGAGTTTACAAGGGAGGGTTGGTTTTAGAGCAAAAGATTGAGGCAACAGCAAAATGAATTGCTCCTTTCAGTTTTGTTTACCATATTTTATATCAACGTACCCTAAAAATCTTACCATCTTTCCTTATTTTTTTCTTTTCCTTTTTTTTTTTCCACCAGATTGTTCAGTTTGGGATGAATGAAAAAGTAGGGCAGATTTCCTTTGATCTCCCTCGTCAAGGAGACATGGTATTAGAGAAGCCTTACAGTGAGGCAACTGCTAGATTGATAGATGAAGAAGTACGGTCACTAATTAACATTGCTTATGATAGGACATTAAGTCTTCTGACTGAGAAGAAAGCAGAAGTGGAGAAGGTGAGTATTGCAGTATTTTTTGTAGCTGCCAAGTTCTAGCTCATAATCCAGAATCTGAATTGAACTGAATAGATTAAAAATAGTGACTTTGTAAGTATATGAGGAAGTTTGCTCAAAACCTATCTGATGTAATCTGGAGAGTGTGTCACAAGATTTAAATTAAATAGAAATCTCCTCTTGTGTTGGAAAACCTCTGAGGTTCTCATTAATGTGATTTAACATATCTCCCCCCCTTATATGGTCAATATTAATTTGGAAAGCTGGAGGGAAGAGCCTTTCTAAAGTCGGCTTTAGTATACGTACTAGACAAGTATGCAACTTAAAAAACCCAAACACAAAATGTCAGGATTCCAGTTCATTGGGCTAAAAGAAGCTCTCTGAGAAGGGAAGTACGTGTAACTTCCTTGCTCTGAATTCCTTTTGAATGTTAAATAAAAAGTAGCTTTCTACCATCTTCCTTCCTCGCCCCCTGGCTGCCTGTGGCCTGCCTCACTGCAGCTGAGATTACCCTTGTGCATGCATATTCTCTTCCTCCATGCCAGAAAGCTTGATACAGCCAAAGGATAACTTTCCAGGACAGGCACCTGATAGCCTTACTAACAAGAAGACAAATTTGTATGGATTCGGTAAAGGGTGTTGGAGTAGGTCACCATCCCAAAAAAGATCACTGAACATGGTTTGTGCTGAACAATGCGCTCGCTGACCCAAGAAGGTTACAAACCCCACTTGTACAGTATTGTGCACACTGTAATTTTATGGGGCTCTTTAATTTGTAACGTAACAGCAGCCCTGTTGAACTGCCTGGTTTGATAGGAAGGGAACACTTGTTTTCATCTATGGCCTGATGTCTTGCATCAGGAGACTTTTGGCAGCGGTGAAAGACTGCTGTTCTGAAGCAACAATAATGGCAACAGTGGCCCACAGGGAGGGCACTTTGCCAAATCTTAAAAAGTAGGATTAACAAAAACGGTATTTTTGCTACCTAAATGCTCACAGGGGAGAAAAATCATCTATCAACTGCAGTCTGAACAACCTGTTTTTTCTATCAAAATTAATCAGTGCTGAATTTGGTTTCAAACTGCCTTAACAAGCTCTTCCAAAGAAGAAAGCCAATTTAGGTATTTTATGTGTGAAATAACTTACTGCTGTTCCAGGTTGCCCTACGACTACTGGAGAAGGAAGTGCTTGATAAAAGTGATATGCTAGACTTGCTTGGCCCAAGACCATTTGCAGAAAAGTCTACTTACGAAGAATTTGTGGAAGGTACGGGAAGTTTGGATGAGGATACTTCACTACCAGAAGGCCTTAAAGACTGGAACAAAGAGCGTGAAAAAGAGAAGGAGGAGACAACAGATGAACAGGTTGCTAGGCAGATCAAAGGAGGGATGCCGTTTTAGCTGCCAAGTGTGTGGTGATACTGACTTGCACTCTGGAAGAAAAACAAACTCACCTAGTTTGTACTGCAAAACAAAAAAATATTTATTCAACCAAACTGTATTAGGGATGGGTGGAAGAGTGATCTCCTGGGATGAGATAATGATACTCTGCTCCTGATTTACATATGTGATATCATCAGTTCACTGGTAAAAGATGATCATCTTTCGTTTGTCAACTGAAGAAACATACATTGGATTTGAGCTGCAGTGGAATGCCAGAACCGAGCCTCTCAAACTTGGAAAGAGTTCAGATTCACGCACAAACTTTGTGGCACTGGTCTCTCTTTTTTTAAAAAGTATGTAAGCTTACAAAACTTAGTTGTTTTTTTTATTATTATTCTTCTAAAGTATACCCATATGTGACCTGTTTCCAAAAACAGAATCATACAAAATGCATTGTTGAATGCCTAGCCAAAAGTCTGATCTTAAAAGTACTAGCTTTGCAAAACTACTGGCTCTCTCATCAGACCCTTTTCCCCTCCACCTTTCATTTTGATTTTAAAAGGAGTTTGTCTCCAGAGAATTGCCATGTAATTTGACAGTGAAACTGGACACCCACTTAAATATCTTAAAATGTACCCATTGTTCAATGTCTTTAAATTGTCTGAAACTCAGTTTGGCTCCTGCAGTTTTATTAGGCAGTTTTTTACAGACTTCTGTAAGATATTGAACATATGAATGTGTTGTGTAAATACAGTTTGAGTCAATAAAATGAATACTTTTCTGAACAAAGTTTGTCTCTTATTTTTTCTGGTTTCTTGGTATATAGAATTCAGATCAATACAAAACTTCCTCTTAAGCATAAGATTTTGTTAAATTAGGGTAGCAAGATTATGCTCACAAATACCAAAATGAGCAGCCAAATTCAAAGGTGTTAAATCAGATTGTCAGTTTCATATTGGTTTGTTTAACCTAAAGCTATTTTTTGTTTCTCTGCTTAGTTGAACACAGTTGTCTCAGTATAGTCATCTGCTCCTGGCTGTCTGCTGCATGCTAAGGATTTCTTAGCTTAGGGGAATTCAGCTGCTCGAAAATTAACTGATGGTCTCCCTATCCCAGAAGAAGAGAGGGAAGCATGGCTGGGGGATGGGGTGGTGGTGAAGTGGGGAAGGAGAATGAACCAAGCTTCTCTGCTGGATAACAAATACTTTAAGGCTTATGACTGAGAGGGCAGGTTAAGGGAATGACTAGTGATTGATTCCATCTGTATGTTGCAACATACTGGAAAGCAAAAAGTAGGATGGCAAAAGAAAAAGTCTCTGAAAGGTCAGACACAAGCTCTTTGCTTGAGTTATCTGAAGTAAATTCTTCATGGAAATTATTCTTTGGGGATTTTTTTTCTTCATGATGAAGCTGTTGCCATTGCTGTGCCTGGCTTTAAAGTGAAGAGGAACAAGGGAACAGAGCAATTTAGGGCATATGTACTGGGTATTTTTAGTTGTTAAACAACACTTCTGTGTATCTCTGTTGGATTCATTGTTGTAGAATGAATGATAAACAGGAAAGCATCCTCAATAAAACTAAATTTCAGTTCCTTTATTATTGGAGTTATAGTTTAGAATGATTTATTGTTGTAGCAGACTGGTTTTATAAAACTTAAATCTTGCACACATGGTAGAGTAGTGACAGATTTCTGTGTGTTAGCTCCAGTACTGTACCTTACGTGTTTTCTGTATTAATGCCTTGTTTGTTCTATTCCCCCTGCCTCCCCATTTAGCTGAATGCTTCTTGTTTGGCATAGTCAAGCTGTAGCCAGTGCTTATGTTGTGAGGGTCAGAATTCTGCATTTCCTCATTTCTTATTTTAAAACAAACAAACCTCACAACCAACCACCTGAAAAAACAACCCCCCCCCCCCACTCCCCAATCTAACACTTGACAATGGCAGTACTGGACTGTAAAAGAATCATCTCCTCGACAGGAAATGTTTTCTCTCACTCTGTGCTGTCTGGTTTTAAATTTCACTCTTGTTTAGTTGCAGCATGCAGTTAATGAGTGTATGGTAACGTAAAGGAGAGGCAAGTCCCTTTGCCCCTATTTTAGAGCATTGACTTGCTTTGTGTAATCTTACCACAGTAAGTCTTAATATTTTGTGCCAAAAGCGGCAGAATTTGACTGTGATGGGATTTTGGAATCGAAACAAAGATACAGAGGAGGCGGAGGGAGTTCTTTACCCAACCTGCTTCTTTAAAGAAGACTGTTAGTGTCTTCCTACTCACAAATTTAAGAGTTCAGAAGGTTTAACTTGAATTTGTCAAGGAAATCAATGTGGCTGCCACTAAGGCCAGATTAATTTTTGTTGCAAACACATTGAGCAGTGCTGCTTCAACTAGTAGGGGCTTGTTCAGCACAGAGGCAGCCACCGAGTTCCCTGCTCCTCTCAATGCTGGCGGAGCCAGGTTTAGACCCTCCTTCCCATCCTGACCCTATTCCCAGGCGCTGAGGACCTTTTCCTAAGGAAATACAAATGCAAGAGAAGAAATAAAAAGAAGTAATTTCAGGGTGCAGAGAAACAAGAGCCTCCAGCAGCTGGGTTAAGGTAGCTTGCACAGGGACCCTCATGTCTGTAAACTGAGGATCTGCCCCATTCCTTGCTGGCTTTGACCACGGTGACTTTGCAAAGGAGCTGGCCCACCGGGTTAGATTCCTCTGTCAGGGGTGTAGGTTGCTGTTTTGCCCTTCATCCTAGTGCTGGCAGAGGGGTTTGTGTCTAGGCAGGACTGGGAGCTGGACTTCTAGGCCTTCTTAGGTCTGGCTTGTCCTGGCTGCCTGTATTTCTCTGTGGCCAGGTGCAAAGCAGTAAAAAGGAGAGAAAATGAAGGTGTGCTAGGCACAGAAATAAAAGGTGCAAGAGACTAGGTGGAAAAACTAGGGTGGGGGGGAAATGAAAAACACATTAAGTGAGGAACGTGAAAAGAAGAGGAACAAAGCTAGGTGGGACTCAACAGGTAGATTTCCTAATAAAAGAGAAGTTTCCAAGGAAAAAGGAGGAAGCTATTTGAAAGGAAATGCAACTGAAAGGATTGTTTACAAACCTGTTACTAAAACAAGTTTGAGTTTTGTGTCAGAAAAGGAAGATTATTAGAATTGCTTTACTGAAGAGGAACAGGAAAAAATTGTGCTTCCCATGGCTTTCCTACTGTTCATACACAAGCTGGTACTCTTGACGATGTTCCTACTGCAGGTTCCTGGGTTAATTTGGGTGGGTTGGTTCCTCCCTGCCAAGATCAGCTAGATTTCTCTCCTTTTTTTTTTCTGAAGAGGGCATTAGTTTGTCTCCCCCAACTCCACACGTTCTAGAAATTCACATCAAACAGTTGCAAGTGAACACATGTGAAAGAATGGCTGAGTCAAAGTGGGATCAGAGGATGCTGTCAGGTCTGGATTCCACAAGCTGAGTCTATATTCTGCATTTTGAGTCAGTGTATGAAAAACAATAAAGAACAGGCTGGTTCACCAAGTGAGTAACTCGATTCTTTAGGAACTCCAAGATTCTTGGGCATTTTTAAAGTATTAACTTTTTTTTTTTTTTTCCCCCAGAGTAATATCAGAATTTACGGCTGGGACCTAGTTATGAATTCTGCATTACAACAAAACACAGTTCCACAAGCTGTAAGATGGCTGGTTCTGCTTCATTCATAAGCTATGCTGGTGCTATAATTGAAAAGTCTGTGCCAGGTCTGTATGATGGCAGGCTCTCAGCCTGTCACACATCGTCCTCCCTCCTGAAGAGGAGGAGAATGCCATTTACAAAGCATCAACTAAACTTTTAAGTTTCATGGCTTTATTGCCCATGGATTTTACTTTGTATTGCATTAAATATTAATTTCTCTTTAATGCATGTTGTGTTTTAGCTTAATATCATGCTATGATACGCAGCCACAACATATTGAAACATTTACAAAATGCCTAGTTATAGGTGTGCTATTGCAATTCATAAATCCTTTAGGCATCACTAGTCATTGCTTCTTTGCAACGGCCTCTGTGAATTTGCTGACTCCATCATGACCCTTCAAATGTTAATCAGCCAGGCCCTCCTGATCTCTGCCTATACACCTATGCCAAAGCCAGTTTGTTACCATGTTCCTTCCAACTGTCTCAACCCATAAAGTCACTTTATGTGAAAAACTTCTGCTTGATTAAAACTAGTTTAGTTCCATTTCTGTGTAGAATAAAATTAGGCAGACAGCTTCAGCTTATGTGATTAACAGTTGCCTAATTCACTGACTTTATAAAACAGTCTCATTCCCTGAATCCCAAACCAACAAAACATAACATCCTCTTGTTAGGAGCAATGGGTCTCTGGAAATTGCACTACGTAATGTGCCTTTTAGGTACTGAGCAACACTTCTGCTTCTGAAGGCAAGAAGAAAAAGAGCAAAGAGTTCCTGAAATATTTAAAGTTTGGATTTCCAGAGCGTTTCTCCTTTGTTTGCTTGTTTTGTTGCCTAGAAACTGCCCTAAATAAGAGACTCCGTGTAGACAGAGTGTTCTCTGGTAGAGGCTCTCCAACGGAGAAGGGCTGTTTAATTGATATGAGCTGAAACATAAAGCATGCACGAAGAGCGAATGCCCAACAGTCACTTTGTCAAGGCAGCTGGGTAAGGCAGCGACCTTTCTGTTTCAGTGTAAGCAGATAAACTGTTGTTCATCTTTCATTTTGCCAGTTGTTTTGAATAGTGTGGATACTCTTATTTGTTCTTGAGCCTTAACATGTCCAGTGATTTTAACCTATATTGGTAACAAGACATGCATAGCATCTATAGGTGTGGTGAACTTAAAAACCTAGGTGGTGAGATATACTGCCACATAGCCTGTGTCAGTATAGCCCTCCCACCACATTCTGTGGAGTAACGGAATTTCAGCTATAGGGGGTAGGTGGAATGGAGATAGGGAGTAGCCCCAGTAACTGATGACAGCCAGAAAGACAGGGGACCAGCAAGGTATCAGGGTGCCCTTTTAAACCCCCAGGGTCCTTAAGGAACACATCGCAAATGGATAGATTTCACATATATAATCTGCTGTTATTCAGCAGCAAGTGATGAAGTCACATAGCATAAATCCAGCCTCTGGCCTGCAGCTCACTGGAGATATATATATAGCATTGACTGCCCAAAACACTTTTGCTTGAGGATACTAATCTTTTTTATTTTTAGAGGACTGTAGTCAAATATCACTGTTAATAGTTACTGTACAGAATAGCTAAAAACTTTTTCTTCTTTTTATTATGAATAAATTTTGTTCCTGGCAGTTCAGTATTGTACATTCAGTACTGAATGAATACTTCAAACCCACAAGACTTTTTTACTCACAATTGGATTAAAATAGTGCAGCTCTATTTTGTAGATTTTCATGCGTATTTTACATCTTCTCTTGTACAACTTTAAGGAAGACAAACTTTCTTTGGAGAAAAAATAGAAAATATCCCAAACTAGCAATGAATGCGTTCAGACTCCTAGGCCAAAGACATAATGCCTTATGTTTGTCTCATGAATAGAAATGACCTGATTTCCAGAAATGCTGAATTCTCAGTGATCTTAATGGACTCTGAAAAGCGCCTCTAACATCTGAGGCTCATGATCTGGTTTTTTAGGTTTGGGTTTTTTTTGCTTTTTTGGGGAGTTTATTTTAGGCTAAATATGTATTTATATGCCTAATTATTAGAAATCCAGATTTGAGAATTTGGACTGGAAAACAGCGCACCTAATTTACTTATTCATTGATTTCTTCTTCATCATCTTCAAATGCTTCCTCTCCATCATTTGCTGTTGCTTCTTGATATTGCTGATACTCTGAAACCAGATCATTCATGTTGCTTTCTGCTTCTGTAAATTCCATTTCATCCATTCCTTCGCCTGTGAACCAGTGGAGGAAGGCCTTTCTCCTGAACATGGCTGAAAACTGCTCCGAAATCCTTTTGAAGAGCTCTTGAATGGCAGTACTGTTGCCAATGAATGTGGAAGCCATCTTGAGGCCACGAGGAGGTATGTCACACACTGCCACCTTGACATTGTTTGGGATCCACTCCACAAAGTAACTGCTGTTCTTGTTCTGGATGGCCAACATCTGCTCATCAACCTCCTTCATGGACATGGGACCACGGAAGACAGTAGCCACTGTCAAATATCGCCCATGCCTTGGGTCACAGGCTGCCATCATATTTTTGGCATCAAACATCTGCTGGGTGAGCTCTGGAACGGTGAGTGCTCGGTATTGTTGGCTGCCTCGGGCTGTCAGAGGAGCAAAGCCTGGCATGAAAAAGTGAAGGCGTGGGAAAGGGACCATATTTACTGCCAGCTTCCGGAGGTCAGCATTTAGTTGGCCTGGAAAACGCAGGGATGTAGTTACCCCACTCATGGTAGCAGAAACCAAGTGGTTTAAATCACCGTAGGTTGGAGTGGTGAGCTTCAGGGTGCGGAAGCAAATGTCATACAAAGCTTCATTGTCAATGCAATAGGTTTCATCTGTATTTTCAACCAGTTGGTGGACCGAGAGTGTAGCATTATAAGGCTCTACCACTGTATCAGAAACCTTTGGAGAGGGCATGACACTAAAGGTATTCATTATCCTGTCAGGATACTCCTCTCGTATCTTGCTGATGAGTAGGGTTCCCATGCCAGACCCTGTCCCTCCTCCCAGGGAATGAGTGAGCTGAAATCCTTGCAAGCAATCGCAGTGTTCACACTCTTTTCTTACTACATCAAGTACGGAATCAACCAACTCTGCCCCTTCTGTATAGTGTCCTTTAGCCCAGTTGTTTCCTGCACCAGTTTGTCCTAAAATAACATAACAATAAGGAAAGAAAATATACAAAAATATTGGTAAGGTTTGGTTTTTGCATGCCAAATGGGTTCACATCTGCAACAAAAGCTGGTATAAATTTGTCAGGTAGATAACTCTTCAGTTTCACCTACAAATATCTTTGGAAGTATCAACACAGATTTTGTACACAGTCTCCTTTTGCCTCAAATCCCTGGTAGTTTTCATTTATACCTTTGGGTGGGTTTTTTTTTTCTTTGTTGATATTTAATCTTCCATAAATGCAAAGATGGCCTTGCCTCCTTGTTTTGAAAGCTTTCACACTCCCAATCCTGCTTATTCCATAAACACAGGACAACTGTTTAACATTTAAATACTTTCTAAGGACCATGACGTATACAAAGCTAAATCAGAGACACACATTTCTAAATGAAAGGTTCTTGGACTGCTCCCGTGAGACACGGAGGCATTGTTGTCATTCAAAGGATAAGGCTGGGCTTCAGAAGTCTTGTTATATCAAGAACTATAGCGTTTTTAATGTTTTAATTCATGGTCACCTAGCCTGAATGAAAACACTGATTGACAGAAGCTTCAAGAATGTTATTCCAAAAACTTGGCAGTTATTAAGCCTTTTAGCTTTTACTGGTTT
>NW_010305662.1:34510-36367 GCF_000700745.2 Antrostomus carolinensis
AAAAACTGGATTACTGAGAGTAATTCATGAACCCCTCATTTTCTTCCCAAGGCTTCCATTTCCTTTTATGTGCCACTCAATTTATTAAGATGGACTGCCTAGATTCTTTGCTATGTCACTATTTTGTTATTACTTAGCTAACAAGGAGGATTAAATGAGACCAGTTTTTTAATATTCCTGTTCCTCACAGTGACTACTACATGGCACTGAACTCACTCAGTGGTACTCTTGTGAGTGGTGTTCAAAAAGAGCAGTAGATTCAGAATGAGGTACAGGCCTGTCAGCTTCTGCATTGTTCTCCAAGACCCTTTCCTTCCTATTACCATGTCTCATTTCAATTCTCAGTGCACTGTGTTGGTGCCAAACATATGACTCAGGGAAACTGGTTGCTGGGATATTGTTTAAATATGATGCACTTTATTTTCACTGCACAAATGCTTGGTTTCCTCATTATGTATTTGGTTAGTTAATGCATTGTTCTGTATGTTGTTGTATATTTTTTGCTGTTTGAACCTAGAGAACTCAGCACTTCCTGTCCAGCTGGACAAAGCACAAAGTAATATCCTTCCAAAATGAAATATGTTTGTAACCATCTGTGGTCTGCTTGAGCAGATACCCTACTACAGAAAAGGCAGCACATCAAGATGCACACTATCAAGCAGACATCACTCCAAGATGCAGAAGGATCCTAACAAAGATGAATTCTGTGTTTAGGACTTTATTTTATATATCGCCCTTTGTGTAAACATCATGTCACCCTTCTTTGGTGGGCAGGTAAGGAGAGAATGGAGAATAGGAGTGAATGGAGAATATGAACAAAGAACAAGGAAAGAGGAGAACAGCGATTTCTCTCACAAATACGAAAATTACATTTTCATGAGGGGAAAAAACCAATCAGTAAGACTGATTTTACTTGCTTTTGCTTAAGTTAGGAGGTAAAACGCTGAACACAGAGGTGGACCTGTCCTCCTTAGGGCCCTCCACAGCACTAGACTCCCTCAGTCTGAGTCGCACAAACTCCTGGGTGCCCACACAACTACTACCACCTCTCTCTACTACACTAATACAACCTTTGTATTTAAACTGCTGAGTGGAACTGTAGCAGCGGCTGCCTACACCAGTACTAGTGGCTTCCCTCCAGCCCACAACTATTGGCTACTCTGGTGGTAACACTGCACTTTGTCCACTGGTCAGCCACCTCCGGAGGGTCTCCGACATTTTAGTTTGAAATTTCCTGCCCAACAATCTGACACCTGCAGACCCACAGGCTCTATAGCTCTGTAGGACTACCACCACACAGAACATGTACAGGGCCTGGAAGCTCCAGACTTCTTATCCATCACAATACAGTACAGTCTGGAGGCACCATGGCCCTGACAAGGCTGCCACACACCTGGAAATCTTGATCATAACCCTGTGAAATCCTACTGGGTGTCCTCCACTTGTCAGGTACCTACCAAATCTCTGAAAACCTTAAACAAACACACAAAATCATCAAATTCCACCAGGTCTAAATCTCTAGGTGGAAAATGAGCACGTGTCCAGAAAAATCAGGACTCAGCAGATCTTTTGCCAGCCCTGGAAGCTCTGCATTGTATGCAGCCCATCTCTGGCACCCTGCCTTCTCCTTTTCCCACTATGCACTTACACAGATCTAAAGGAAGTCTACACAAAGCAATCCCACAACTGATCTGCACTCTCAGTACCTCCAGATCCTCCTACCACTATTTCTTTCTATTCTATTGTAGGGTTATCACACATGTTCAGGTTGAGCTGCACATGCATAGAAGCCATCTGTATAAAGGTCCATTTATTTTTTAATCCCTAAAATGGCAACTATTTCCTGAAATCTTCTTT
>NW_010305662.1:36404-39834 GCF_000700745.2 Antrostomus carolinensis
AACCTCAGAAGAGAGATCAGCAGCTTGCACACCAACGCTTAGAAGCCCAGTGTGAACAGCCTTGGTGTAGAACTAACTACAGCTGGACTCGATGATCTTAGAGGTCTTTCCCAGCCAAAACAATTCTATGATTCTATAATGGTATAATTTAAAGGGAAGAATAGCCCCTTTGGCTACCAGCCATTTTGTGGTTGCTCCTACCAGTTCAGACAACTTAAATTGGGGTGGTACCTATTCAGCAAAGCTATCATGGGTATACACAAGAAAAGAACGACAAATGCAAAAACGTACAAATGAAAACTGGTTACCAAGAGATACATCCGAGCTCACAGCAGTTCCTGGTGGGCAATTGTATGCTGCTAGAAGGCCAGGAGACCTGCTGCTCTTGTACAGCAAGTTCAATCTACCTGTGCTTCCTGACCTTTTAGATTGCTATCTTGTCTACACAAGCACAAGGGTTATTTTGTGTCCATCTCAATCTCCTGCAGGTCTGAGCTAAAATTACTGTATCTATCTGGAATGTGTGACCATAGACTCAATATATTTGAATGAAATCCTGATTCATGGTTCACAGTCACTCGCTATGGAGACATGGGCACATGCAGGTATATACAAGCAGAGGCGAAAAAACTCCATCAGAATGAGCCCTAACAGCCTGGGTACAGCAAGCATGGAGCTGCCAGCTTCTGCCACAAAATCCTTTGTGGGCTCAGGACAGATTTTTAAAAGAGAAAACAAAATGCTTTGTTGGCTTTTGACACAGAAGACCATTACTTCAGCACTCAGGCAGCCATTCTGCATTATTCAGCAGGTTGGGAGGACAGCAGCTGATGCTGGCAGGGGCCTCTGTCAGATAAGAGTTGATCACATGCTGTTGGTTCATTGTTATCTTGGCAGGAAGGGAGTACAGTGAACTGTACTGTGACTATTGTTGAAGACATTCTGAATTGATTTTTCTCTGGTTTTACTGGTGGTATGCCAAACCAAAGCTCCAATTCAGGTATCTCTATAGGTCAGGTTAATTCACTTTCAGAGGGCTTGTGTGGTCCATGCAGGACAAGGGAATGAAAGGAGAAACCTGAATATAGAAACATACTTCATAAAGCTGCCTATGTCTATAGCTTTCCTCCCCAAACTTACTTCTACACGTTGTAACTTAAAACTCCTTTGAAAGAGACCCTTAATGTTGTTGCCATGGAATATACAGAACAATAGGGACAGCATTAGAAGTTTTAAGTCAGTTAAAGACTTAAAGTGACTTTGTATGGCTTCTTTACTCCCCACCTCAACAACAGCAACAACCCAGGCTGAAGGTTTTTTTATACCACCCAAATAACATTTATCTTTTCTCTGTCTGTCCCTGGCATGTTCCTTCCTTATGTTAACACAATAGACAAAACTAAGTTGCAACCTAAGCTTGCCTTGGCAGGAAGAAATGCGTGTGGTTAGTGCAGACTTGGAAACCAAAAGGACACGAGAGTTCTCACGGTAGCTGTCATTCAGACTTCCTGTTTCAGCAAGTGGATCACTTAACTTTCACATGCTGTGCCTCCTTTAGTGTAGAGGGACCAATAATGCTGCTGTATTCTACAAGGATGCTATGAAATTCAACCTTCGTAACGTGCGTTTTTAAGCTTAGATGGAAAGTACTACAGAAGTCCAAAGTGCAACAGTAAAGGCTGGAACAACCCCCTGCAAGAACACTGCAAAGCCTAAAGTTTCACACATTTTCTCAGACTGTTCCTCATTATGTTGGAAAGTAAGCCAGTAACTGGCTATATATGACAATGTTTACATTACATATATGACAACATTTAGTTGGTCTTCCTCTACTGTTTACTACACTGTAAGGATCTGCTGAAAAAGTTGTTACACAGCCTATAAACAATTTAATGCTCAAACATTTAATGTGAATTCAAGTGAAGAGCAGTCTGGTTGGTCTGTGGTTGAGGATTTTTTCCTCCCTCTCCATTTTCTCCAGGATTTCCATGCATATTGTTTCAGTGAAAAGTGGTCTCAGGATTTCTCTGGATTTCATATATATGGAAAGCAAATGTACTTTATCTGAATATCATAGGAAACTTCCAGTAGTTTGCTAATTGAAGGAACTATTAACAGAAGAATAACTTTTTCAGTTAACGGGATATTTTAGATGACTTACAGATAATTTGAATTGTGGTGTTAAGCTATTAGGATTTCTCAGTACTAACAGCCATTTTAGAATAGGGAGCTTAAATGCTTTTTAACCATTCACTTGGTAATCAAGCACCTGTTGGATAGTTTTGTTTTTTAAAAAGTGATGTCCACATACCAAAGATGAAATTATCAGGCCGAAAGAGCTGACCAAAAGGACCAGACCGCACACTGTCCATGGTTCCCGGCTCCAAGTCCACCAAGACTGCTCTTGGCACGTATTTCTGGGCTACAACAAAAAGTAAACATGCCCTTAATGTTCTGAGACACGCTAACACAGTTATAGTTCTCAACACACAAACACATTATGTCTCGTATTATTAGTCTAATGGAGATTGTACACATATAAATATTTCCTATACAGGAAGTAACGGTGGTGAAAAAACCCAGCACCATGGGAACAAATCAGTTCTGCTTCAAAAACAGACCTGACATCTTTTGAGTCCTATAGATACTCCAGTGTATTACACTTGTAAGCTCTTTTTTAGCAATAGATAAATCTGCACACAGTTGGAACTGTTCATGGAAACTCAGGTAGATAATATGAATTAACCTAAGCGTGGCAAAAGATGAAACATTGAACTTGCAGGTTCATGTCAATAGTCTAAAGGACTCGTGATCCCCTTTTTACACTGATAACATCCTTCAACACCAGACTGACTCAGATTAATTGGGTGCCTTTGGCATCTTATTAATGAATCACCATTGAGCTCTCCATTACCTGTGACCCAACCCTCTCAGTTATGAAATCAGAGAAAGAGTACAATTGATAAGACATATCTGATGAAATAATTCTATGTTGAAAGAGCAAATGCTTAGCAAAGTGCTAAATAATAAACAAACCTCCACCTCCAGACCCTAAGGACAGCCCCTTGTGCCATTTCTCTCTGCCTGGCGAGGTAACACCCAGTTACCAGTTTGTAATAAAGTAGCTGAACTTTTATGTGTATAATGGGGTAAACCAGGATCACTTAGGGGCGGATGGCAGAGGAGGAGGTGTTACCAGCTGTGTAACACAGCTTCACAAACCCACTGTCTCCGAGACACCCGTGACCCTTCTCACGGCGTCCCGCACCCCTCCCCACCCCACACTTACACGATGATTCATTGTAGTAGACATTGATCCTTTCCAGCTGCAGCGCTGAGTCACCGACGTAGCCTCCGGCTGGGTCAATGCCATGCTCGTCACTTATCACTTCCCAAAACTAGGGGAGGAAAGGGAGAAGCGGGTTGGGAA
>NW_010305663.1:0-19115 GCF_000700745.2 Antrostomus carolinensis
TCCAATCCCCAACATTCTGTAATTCTGTGAAAAATATAAAACTAATTTAGCACTTACTAATTGCTAACTTGGGGGATGCTTCATGAATTGCCTGGGAGGATTGAGTATAGATGCACAAGTGAGACCAGTAGGTCAACTAACTTGACCAGAAAAGTATGATACCACTTAATACTCTGTAAGATACCAGCATTATTTGAATCTAGAAGGGACACTTTTGTCTGTTTATAAAATTCTGCTCCATTGCTCAGATTATATAGATAAACAGTAACATTTCTGGGCAGTAATTTCTCTGGCATTTGACAAAACACAATAGCATTTTATAGGCCTTATACCAAGTTCTTTAACAGAATGAAGGACATTATATATATGAAGTCATTCTGGTTTTATTTCTTCATTAAAAATAAGAACCTCATATTCAGAGGATAATTCCACGTTTAGGTACAACTCAGTACTCCCAGCAGAAGCTGTACACTGCCTCTTTTTACAAGATGCATCACTTCTACAATCTAATAGTAAATTACAAACCAAGTCTGACCTGCAGGTTGAAGTACAAGGCCCATTGTTTTCTCCTGCTTTTCACTGAGAGGAAGACTGAGTGGCTTTGCCACTGCTTTGCCCTACAGGGAGTTGGCATGCTGATACTATTTGCTCTCAGTTACACTGGATGCAGGGAACTGAACTTCAAGTGCATTAAGTGCTGCTGATTTTAAAAGCAACAAAGATGATAGTGTGTGCACTAACTGAAGCCCTTTTTGGACCTTAATTAAATAGTACAAATAGAACAGTACATTAAAGCATAGCTGGAAAATATAGTTGAGGACTCATGTTCTGGCATATTAATAAATATGTGCTATCTCTGGATGATACTCCAGTAAGGTGTAGCGCACTATGTGTTCCATACAGAAGAAAAACTGTCTTCCTAGTCATGTGGAAAGCAAAAAGATCTGTAATATCTTCTTAATCCTTTAAAATCTATGTTCTTTCCAAAATAAATGTGCTTTTCATTTATAAACACACAAAAGCTTGTTTAAAGTATGTGATGAGTGAAATAAATGTAGAATGCCATTAAATGTTTTGAATGAGAAAATGCTCCACCACAGACTGAAGTTCAGACAAGCAACAACTGCCTTTGGCGTTACTGAAATCTGGTAACCCTAAATTCTCTTGTCAGCTACCCCAGTTCTCAGAGCTGTATTTCACATCCAGCTGATTACTCAGAGCACAGGCAAAATCAACAACTGTTTCACAGGACAAGGGAAAACACATTTACAAGTATCTGTAACACTTCTAGAGCTTCTTTTTTTTTGTCTTAGGGTTCACGTTTCCTACGCTGCAACTGTAGAGCAACTTATTCTCATGCTGCACTGCAGTTCAACTCTAGTGTTGTGCTAGTGATATGAACTCCAGGCTCCCACTGTTTGCAAACAGGTTCATGCAGTCAGGGTTCACAGTCACTGAAAAGCAGAATAATTCTAACAAATAAATGCTAAATTATGAGAGCTACAATTGGAAACAGTTTTAGATTCCACAGGCTTTTCCTTGGTGAGTTTATAAGTACTCAATTTCTAAAAGTAGAGAGAAACACATACCCCTACACCTTGGCCATCATTGATGGCCAGCTAGACGAACACCTCTAGGTATCACACAGAGCAGGTGTATAGCAGTACATACTAACTGATGGAAAAATGAGCACGGTGTTTGGTCTGGGGCAGGGAGGGGGAGAGGGCTATAATGATGGTCCCTGTGAGAAGATCTAAGAAAGAAACTCCCCTGGCTCCAGGCCAGGCTGAGCCAACCAGCGATAGGGGAAATGCCTCTTTGAATCCATATTTATGAGGGGAAGAATCAGTTTGTCAGAGAAGCAGAGAGCCATGGGGAGACATGAAAAGATCATCAACAATATGAGGAGAGAGGAAGAGATGGGGATGAGATAGAGAACTTCAGACACCCAAGTCAGCAAGGACAAGAATGAGGGGAGGTAAATGGAGTCCCCTGCAGCCCATGGAGGATCAACAGCAGAGGAGATACCCATGTGTAGGCCACGGAGGACTCCACACCAGGGCTTATGACAGAGCGAAAGGACCCCAGAGATGCTCAACATCAGAGCTGGGGGAGGAGGTACATGAGACTGGAGACCTATCTCCAGCCCATCGAGGTCCCCACACCAGAGCTGGAAGCTGTGCCTGAAGAGGTCTATGACTGCATGGATGACCTGTGTTGCAACACTTCGTTCCTGAACTCTTTTAGACCATGGGAGGGAATGCCGGAAAGAATGGCATAGACAAACTGACTGCAAGCCCCATTCCCTGTCCCATGTGCTGCTGGGGGGAAAAAGGTAGAGAAATTGGGATCAAAGTAATTTGAGCCAGGGAAGGTGTTTTAAGATGTGGTTGTTGTGTCTCACAAATCAATTAAATTGATTTTTCTTCCCCAAGTCGAGGCTGTTTTGCCCATGACCATAATTGGTGAGTGAGCCGTCCCTGTCCTCATTTCAGCCCATGAGCCCTTTGTCATTTTTCTCTTCCCATCTCACCGGATGAGGGGGAGTAAGTGAAGGACCACGTGGTCTTAGCTGCGGCTGAAACCACATCAAGCACCTAGCTGAGCTTCATGTTGGACATCCAAAGTCACACACCTGAGTTTTCCATAATTCAAGGAGGAGCAGTGTATGAGGTTCTGTCTAGATACCTTCAGATTCATGGGTCTTTCTTTCAACATGGAACACAGGTTTGGCTTTTCGACATCTCTTTTTCAATTGTCTCTTAGACCAAAGTTTCTTCTCTTTCTTTATCCTGTGGGTATCCTTTCTAAGCTTTAATTTTCAACACGTATGTGATTTCTTAAGAGACCCTCCTCAGGCCATACAGCTCTGCCACCTTTACTCTGTAGCAAAGTCAGTAAGATAAACCTACTTTTCATTAACTCCCCAGGGAAAAACTATTCTGTCTTTGAGAAGCTGCCTGCTCTCATTAGTTCCTCAACAGCAGGAAGCTGAAAGAAACTGCTGCAGAGATGTCATAATCTAGTGATAGCTCTGCATTCACATACTATACTTGATACTTCACATTAAGAGTTTACACAAAGCACTAGTCTTTTGAGGCATCTGGCACAGATTGGAGCCTTTTTGCTACAAGATAGAGCAAGCTGTTGAAGGTTTCGGGTCCTAATTCTCACCTTTGCTTGGCTCCTCTTGTTTATTATGTAATGGAGAATGCTCATCTGACTTAGATGTGTTCATCTGATTTAGAGCTATGATGGAAGGCCATAGGCATAATAAGGAATCTCTCTTAAAGGGTGACTCATTTGAGGATTTTTCCCTTAGTGTGAGAGATCCTAATTTACAATTCATCTTTTGAAACTGAAGCCTGGAACCTGGACCCATGACCCAGTGTTAATAAGTATACCATTTTCACTTTAATGTTTCCATTAACACAAGAGTCTCCACAGTCACTTATTTGCCACCAGGTGCTATCTTACTGATTCATGAAATTGATACTTTTCTCCTACAAAGCTAAATGCTCTCATGAAGAATGCGAACAAATTTATTGGAAATTAAGAGGACTGTAGTAAAAAGCTATGAGGTTTATACACAACAATACATGCTTTATTATTGACTAAAATGCGAAACAATTGCTTTTGTTTTTCTACATTGAATAACTCAAAAATACTGACCTTGATGACTCAAGACTTAATAAAAAAAACACCACAGCTGCTCCTAAAATAATTATCATCTTTGCAGATGTGGCAGATGGTGCTACATCAACTAAAAAGAGGTAATTTAGAGAATTCCCCAGGTTATCACTAAAGAAAATTAATCTTGTGAAACAATATCAGAAACTTCAATTTCCTACCATCTTGAACAAGCATAACCAACTTCCAAAAACTTGCTGTTCAATAATCATTCCTAAGGAGCAATTTCAATAAATAAGTGGCTATTATATATATTTTTTGAACCAAGCCCATTATAGCCTAATGCTTTTCATTTTTCCATTATGACTCCTAATCTCAGCATTTTGAACATACAAAACATCCGATCCATGAAAAAGATAATCTTGATGAAGGAAGCGAACTGAACAAACACAGTGAGGTTTCTCAGTGCAATTAACTCCAAGCTATAGTCAGCTACATTGCTAATGTTTTGCTAATATTTGTACTGAACACCATGAACAACAAATAAAGCAATAAGTCTCCGTTCGAAATAGAAATATGAGACAAGTGAAAGCACAGCAATATACTTCAGCATATTCTTACCTCTCCACTCACAAATAAACCCGAAAACTAGTCAGAAACTGAGAAAGGCAGCTAACTTAATCCAGACCCTAAGCAAAGCAGCAGTTTTGAACGACATGCAGCGTTCACACAGCCATCCCTTAACTTCAAAGCCTTTTTGAAGTGGATAGACAAGTCACACTTTCCTCATGCTACCTTGCAGATTTTACAGTTTTAAAATTTACCTTTACATGTAAAGAGGTCAACCAAGTCACTAGCAGTAAAATCTTTAGATGTAACAGTGTCAAAGTTACTATTTTAATCCATAGAATTGGTTTTTATTCAGTCTGGACCATGAGTATACTTCAATCAGAGCACAGATGGTTAGTCAAACAGATGCTCTATAAATACCTCAAACAAATGTCTTTCTGATTTTGTTATGGATTTGGAACCCATGTGCAGAATATAATCACTGGCAATATCAGGCTCTGATCTTGTAAGGTATTCATAGACTTGTTTCAGTCTCCCTTGGCTGCTATTGGCTTCACTAGCAACTGAAAATACTAAATTCTTCCTGTCATTATCAGACATATGTATATGCAGTCTAAAAGGTACAGGATTGGGTTGCTAGTTTTACAGATCACTGCACTAAAAAGAAGTTTAAGGAGCAATTCAGATTGGTCCTTTTATAATGTCTATTGGGTACTCTTGATTTACATTTCATTTTTATCAATGATAGAGCTGCAAGAAGGCCAGGTCTTCAGCTACATGCTAATGAAAAGGCCAGGTCTTCAGCTACATGCTAATGAAAAACAGGAGCTGAGAAAAGACAAACCCATATTATGGTACACTACACAATAAAAAAGCCTTTTCCTTCCATGTTCACAGAGACCTGAACACCTTTTATTCTGCTCCAAATTAAAAAAGTGAACAAATCTAGAAGTCTCTGTAAGTATTAGCAATGATCAGCCTTCTTTCAAATCATGTTTTTAAAAATATTACAAAAGAACAGACAAGTTTTCCTGAAGAATAAATGGAAACCAAACTAACTAAATTTCATATGATCTACTTAGAAATATTCCTTCCTTCCTTTATTTACTGATTGAATTCTTAAAGGCAAAATAACAAGGTTTTATGTATGAGTCTGACAAGCTTCTCCACATTCAATAGTTATGGCAGGGTGTACTCAGATGAAAGAGTTGACAATCAAATCAGAGAGTTGGCAATCAGCAGCTGAATGGCAGATGATTGGGTTGGGGTTTTTTTTTGATGGTTAACAATATTTTGGTAGTTTACTGACAGAGAGCCAACCCAATATAAACTGGGCTTTTGCATACAGCTGATAGGCATCCTGCCTTTTTCCCACCTGGATTTAACATTGCTTCAGGATAATTGCGGGCGGATCTTTGTAATGCTAGTAGAATGGCTACTTAATAAGGAAGCCCAGAAAGGACTCGGACCTTGATCAGAAGAGACCACAGAAAAAGAACACAAAGAACCATGAGATCTCTTCCTGGTAGGGCACATAAGGCAATGAAAGAAAATGCTTAGAATGATATGTAGGATGCAGTATGGGTAACAATAATTTTTGAAGAGTTTGGAGGATTTTTAGGAGGTATAAAAAGAAGCCCTGATCAACAACTAGGGACCAGACAAGGTCTGATGTGGAAAAATTACTGAACCTGTGAAAGATTAAGGAACAGACCCTTAAATTCAGGAAGGGCTGAAGGATGCACCTTACAGAGATGGACTCAAAAGTAGTCAAAACTGCTTTTCTGCCCCAAAAGCAAGGAGTCTGTACTCAGCTCTAGAGTGCCAGCTAGGTGGGAAACTAAGGCACTGTTGTGGGTTTGGCTGCAGGAAAGTTAAGAAATCTTAAAGGAAGGATTCTTCAAAATAATTAGTCTGTATGTACGTAACTTTAGTGGGCAGCACTGATCAGGAAGATGATTTTAGAGAGATATAAACTGAATTCACTATATCCAGGTATTACAGAAACAACAGAACAAGGCAGTTTAATTTCTTCTACAGCAAAGCAACAGGCATGCTACTATTTAAGCCTACTAAGTCAGCAAGAAGCAATATAAAATCAGAAATAATCTTAAAAAGATGCCCCACAGAAAATTCCTTATTCACTTAGCATATGTAGGTGTACTGTAGCACTTGTCTTTGTGCTGTGGAAAGGCGGACAAAGAGGAACCACTTGTTTTTCCTCTCAAACAAGAATGTTCATGACTATGTATTTATTAACTTTTACTGTACTTTTGATGGCAATATCTATTCTAAATATAGACTATGTTGTTAGTGTAGCACAGTGTAATATTCCAAGTGTATGATGTTATCTTATTTCTTTTAAAGATAATGGAAAAAACATTGTGACACAGTTGTAATCTAGTGAAGTTTGGTCCAAATTAAATACATAACAAATAGGCAAGCAGCTTGCACAGATTTCAACTAGAACTGGAAATTCTGAGCATCTTCCAAGATTAAGTCAAAGACACTGCAAATTAGGCTTTCAAGCCATAAACCACTGGGTAATTTTTAAAACTCTGTTTTAAATGTTTCTTCTATCTAACAAACAACTTGTGTTCTCTGACTGTTTCTCTTATCCTTTTGCTATACACAAACTATCAGGTGGGCATTTCAGGAAAACCAGCGGAACATCACATAGGAAGAAATTATATGAAACTAGAAAAATTTCATGTAAAGGATGTTAATCTTAGCTTAACTAGTTTGTTAAGTATTTTTTGGCATCTTGTTTGTATTATACAGCCAAACTTCACAGTCAAGCTTCTCAATCAGCTTTTAGCATCAACCCATGCAGTGCATTTCTGATTCTGAGCACTAGAGCAACAAGAGTCAAATACTGACAAAAGAGGCCTCAAAGCACAGCACGTGCAATCAAGTATTTGCTATCTGATGACTTTTCTTAAAGGTAACCTTTTAAAGATTTAAAATCTATTCTATAAAAGCTTTTCATTAATTAAATTCAAGAGAGATACTAAGTATTTTTGAAAGGAAATGTGACAGACATTTGTAATGTAAAAGTAAATGTGTATGTCATGATTTTATTTGAATAGGAATTGCATGTAGCTAATCAAAACTTGCTAACTGTTCCAGTGTTTTCCTTTTTAGACTGATTACAAATCAAATACACTGTAAAAGTGTAATTGAAATGTGGCAGGTACTCAGGATTATGTGCGTGATAGGAAGGTGAACATTGCTTTCATGGTTTGAATGGTGTGTTTCTGATGTTTGGCAGACTTTCTCAAATTCTTTGTCCCAGCTCTCCTCAGAAATAATAAATCTGGCTTTGGAAATCTGAGATTAACAAAGGTTTGACTTGTCCTCAGATATTTAAGAGAGAAGTTTGGTAATTTCCTACTGTCACTCAATAATTTTCATTTTCTTTTAAAAAGGGTAAAGGGTAAAGCTGTTAGAGAAAAGGGAAAAGCTGTTAGTGAAAAGGGACTGGTGACACAATTTTTAAACACAGAATCTGAATAATGGAACAGCTTGAGATCTTGGGGAAAAAAAGTGTGTGTATGACCAGCTGAGAGGCCATAATATCATGCTGTACAGAGTTCTTTATTACACATCATGAGATCCTAGAATTGACTTCAGCATAAAGTAGTTGAAGATGCAGTTTTCTATACAACAGAATTTAGTATTTCTGAATACTAAAGGAAATTATAATAAAATATTTATTCCAAATGCCTGAAGACTTCCCAGCCACCAGCAAACCACATAACTAATCAGAAAAGCATGACAACCTATTCTTTCTTTTCCTTTTTTTTCCTTTTTTTGCGGAATTTCTGAGATACAAGTCAGAGTAGTGGGAGAAAAAATAGGGTGAGGTGATCCTATTATCAGGAATCTGCATGGCATAAAACTAGATGAACTGGTGTGATGCCAAGCCTTTTATAACAAGGAGACAGTGCTACTGCAGAACGATCCCTCCTACCACCAAATAACCATGCTAGCCTGTGTGGTTGTTCTAATTCATGAAGAAGGTAGGGTATTAAGTGGAATGGTCAGATTACTCTCATACTCAACATAATGGTGGCTTCCAGACAGTTTGGCAAGCTATCAAAGATGTTTTGATCTTCTGTTCTGTCAAACAGAAGATCTAAGCAGGTATTTTGAACCCACCTGCCTGAATTCCTCTCTTCTGCCCACCCCCAAGAAAGCCAAGACTTTTCTGCTGTGAACAGAGCCAGAAGCTTTGGTAGATATTCTTCCATGGAGAGTCTACTCTTGTTCCTATGTTTTCAGAAATAGCATTACCCAATTGTAAAATCATTTCTACAGCTGTAAAAATTAAGGCAATTCATAGTCTATTGTCATTCATTTCCTTGGACAGACAGCTTCATCAATGCATCTATATATTCAAAAAACAATTAGTCAAAACTACTCTATGTAGTTGTGATGTTAATCCCTACTAAATTCAATTTGGTTACAGTAAATATTTTACTCTAATAGTATGTAAAGTACTTTTAAAAGCACCTATCTAGTAAATGTATTATTTCTTCAGCTCCGTTCTGGTTTCCAGTCCTTTCTATTTGAAAGAAAGCCAAATTGATTTAGATTCCTGCTAAATCTTTCAAAACATTGTTTAGGGTTATAATAGAGTTCAGAAACCAATATGCTTTTACCTTAACTAATGATACCAGAAAAGTAAAACAATAGTCTAAAAATAAGTGTCATCTAAAATATTCACAGAAATTTCCTATTCTCTTTAATCCAGTATTGTTTCTATGACCACCTGCAGTTATTTTCATAAATTATCTAGTTAAAATGTCAGAGTACATTCTGAAGTTATTTTAATGCCAAAGAATACGTTCTGTCATTGCTTATTCACAACAAATCTTGTTTTAACATAATTTGCATGCCTGAAATATTCCTGAACAATTCTGAATTGCTACTAATATCACAAAGGAAGACAAATCTTATCAATTTTGATGCTAAGTTAAAATGTCAATAAATAGCAATCTGTGACAACTGAGATTTCAGTCCAAAAAATTCTGATTGAGGGTTTTTTTGGCAAGATTAATATTTCTTCTTTCTGCTCCCTAAAATCTACTGCCTTTCTAACTATATGTAAGGAACATTATCTCTGAGAGAATAAAGGTGAATCAGATCAATGAGTTGTTTATTTAATTAATCTAATTTTTTCCTTGGTGGCATGATGTAGATAAACTGCATAGCTTCTTCAGCCACTGCTTTGCAACGAACTTCAGAGTAACTATGAAACTGTTATGACAACTGGGCTTGAAATGTTTAACTTGTTCTCACTGGGATGCACAGGGCCCAGCAGGACTATCTGCACCACTGACTGAGCTCAGGTTAAGCTCTCAAATAACCTTCTCATTACCTGCAGTGTGATTACACAAGTACTTGCTAAATTAGTATTGCATTTGCACCTAGTGCAAAAATATAGACCACACTATGTGTAGATGGATTTTCAGTTATGCACTCAGAAATCAAGAGGAGATTTGGTTGCAGAGAATCTGAAAGAGAGTAAATTGCTCTTTGATGTCACTTGCTCTTTTTCATGCTTGCAGATAGAAGTGTTTCTGTGAGATGTTAGTTCAGATACAGACAAGTTCACTTGCACCACAGTCTAGGAATGATCCTACGATAACTTCAGTGAAGCTGACCACGTGGTTGGATCGTACATGATGAACAAAAAGGGTATCTGAATTGACCATCAGTATCACAACCATTAGCTTGTCCAGGCTTCTTTTTTAAAAATAAAAGGGCAGCATGATTTTTTTTTTTTTTATTTTGTAGTGCCTCCAAAAGTTCCAAATGACCATAACTCACAGTACAAAGGAAGCTGAAGGTGCTCATTGTCTCTGGGGCAGAGATGTTACCCGGCTTCACCAGAGCCCAGCAGCAGCCATGCTCTTCCTATCAATCAACTTCATTAAGAACAGAGGTTGCCTCTTATTTCATGTCTTTGGGTGTGTTTAGCTTTTACTCTGATGAACTCTGCAAAGTCCAAGTTCTTTTGATTTAAAGGAACAAAAAAAGATGTATGCACTTAAACCTAGGTTTTGCAAAATTACTATTGTTTTGTAAGTGGGGGATAACTGTAACAATTTCAGCTGAAGAAAGACGAAGTATAATAGAGACATCTAGTTCTGTATATCCAAAAAGCAATCCATGCCAAAGTAAACCTGGTCCAATACCCCCCCTTTTTTTTGTTTGTTTTTAATTACTGGATTTGGATTATTATTTGTATTTTTATTATTTATTTACAGTCCATCTCTATTTTTTCAGTAGTTACCCAATTATTTTTCTAATACATGATACCTTAAAAGCCATGCCTTCTGAATCGGGAAATCATCTGTTGCACTCAGCAAAGATGTGCTTACCTATGAATTAATTTTATTTGTAGGAATTAAAAATCTCCTAGTGATGGTAGTACCCAAAGACACCTCTCTCATACTTGGATCATAGAATCATAGAAAGTTGTGAGTTAGAAGGGACCCACAAGGATCATTGAGTCCAACTCTTGCCCTAGTATAGGAAAATCCCAAGATTCAGACCATGTGTCTGAGGGCCTCGTCCAAATGCTTCTGGAATATTGTCAGGCTTGGTGCCATGACCACCTCCCTGGGGAGCCTGTTCCAGTGCTCCACCACCCTCTGAGTGAAGAACCTTTTCCTAATGTCCAACCTGAACCTGCTCTGACGCATCTTCCTGCCATTTTCCCTGGTCCTGTCATTGGTCACCAGAGAGAAGAGATCAGCACTTGCCGCTCCTCTTCCCCTTGTGAGAAAGTTCTAGACCATGATGAGATCTCCTCTCAGTCTCCTCTCCTCCAGGCTGAACAAACCAAGTGACTTCAGCCTCTTCTCATACAGCTTCCCCTCTAAACCCTTCAGCAATTCAGTGGCCTCCTCTGGACACTCTCCAGTAGCTTTAGATCCTTTTTATACTGTTGCGCCCAAAGCTGCCCCCAATACTCGAGGTGAGGCCGCATCAGTGCAGAGCAGAGCGGGACGATCCCTTCCCTTGCCCAGCTCCCAGCGCAGTGCTTGATGCACCCCAGGACACGGGTGTCCCTCTTGGCAGCCAGGGCACACTGTTGGCTCATGTTCAACTTGCCATCAACCAGAACCCCCAGGTCCCTCTCTGCAGGGCTGCTCTCCAGCACTGTTCCATAATGTACAGTATTGATTTCCATAATACTAGAAAAATATGGCTGTACTTTTAAAAGTATCAAAACTTTGTATTTGATAACTATACTAACATTCAAATTACACCATGCAAACCACTGATACAGTTCATATATGATACTTACTTTTAAGAATGTGAACAATGTCACCATTGGATTTCACTGAATTTATGGCATGTATTATGCTTAGGATTGAATTTATTGGCAGATAGAATGTGACCATTTAACTAAGCTCTTTAATAGCCATGCTATTCCTTCTGTATTTTTACATATTCAAGAAACAATTGTTTTTTTCTAGTTGAGCAGAGGGTCTTATTCCAGAATTTGTGTGAGGATTATGAGTTTTTCATTTTAATATCACAGCATGCAAATTTTTCCCTTTTAAAAATGAGTTGTTCTTTTATATTGGTTGTCTACAATGGTAATATACATTTTTCACTGAGAAGGAAGACATTGCCTTGACAACATAGAAGAGGAACAATCTATAAGAACCTTGTTGAACTGTTACCCTGCTGTTTTGATCTCTTCCCTTTTCAAACTGAAACACTGTAGAGAGTTATAAATGAATCTTGGGGGAAAAGGATTTGGACCTAATTTAAACACAGTTCTGAAAACTGAGAGACACCTTTCTTTCTCCCTTTAATATTCGCAAGAGCCATTCTATGTCATGAACAGCTCCACTGCTGGTGGAGATGGGCTTTGCCTGGTATATGAAATTCTGATAACTCTGTAATCTCACAAGAGCTACATGATGACCGCTTAAATTTTTCATTGCTGAAAGAAAACGCAAGTCCAGTCCTATGGAACGTTCTAAGTAAACTGAGCCTTTGATGAAGTGAAACTACAGTACCCAAGGAACTTAAGGTTTCTTCACAGACAAGCACAGCAGCTCCCCCTGGCCTGCTGAATGCTCTGTGGGCTGAACCGTTATGCTCAGGCTTTCTGGACTTAACCTAGTCCATACACCCTGTGCCGACACTCCAACAAGAAAATTAACTTCCATGCAAGAAAAAACCCTACAGAACTAACTGGTGACATAGTTGCCACTGAGTAACTAATTCTATACACTATCCCACCACCTAGGTGCCAGGTGTATATTTGGGAAAGCCAGTCATCAAAGTTAAGGTATTATCCAAGTCTAGGCATCCTAAACTCTGTGTATTTTTCTCTTTAAAAAGTTTTAACTGTAACACAGGTGTCTTAGTTCAATGAATTCCAATTCTTCAGCAATTCATATAATAAATCAAAACTTTTCCAGAAAACAAAAAATCTCCAGTAATACTTGGAAGCTGGTTATTGCAAGTGCACGGAGCCAGCTCAGAATAGAGCGGAGATGGTAGGTCCCAGTCTTAAAAGTGACCACTTAGGGTTTTACAAGATTTGTTGACCAGTTTTGAATTTCACTAGCTGGGAAAGGTGCACTGCAGCACCGGGTTCTGTGTTTGATTTTTTTAAAAAAAACTTCTTTCTTTCAGCTATAAATTAAATTTAATCAAGATTTAGAAAGGAAATTTTCTTCGTAGCAGTCAAGAATAATTACACATATAATAAATTGTGATGCCACAACCAAGAGAGAAAAGAGCTTTGATAAAAAATCACTGACTACCTATTATGTGTCATGGGTACTGGCAGCAACCAAATATTTAATAATAATCAGGCAAGTCTTGAAGTGAAGAAAATTAATGAGGGAAACTAAAGAGATTAATACAAATAATGTAAGGTTGACAAGACTAAAAAAGAAGGTTTAAAATTCATACTGGGCACCAAATAAATCCTAGCAATAATAGTATTAATCTGCACACACTAAAGTTGTACTTGTTATTAAAAGAAAAACAGAAATATCCAGTATAATTTTTTCCCTCTCTTTTCAGTGAAGCAGGAGGAAGGGAAGGTGTCTTGTACATGCACTCTGAAGCACTATCTAATCCACTGATAAGCAAAGACATGATTAAAAAATTGGGAAAGAACTCCCACAAGTTTCTGACACTGAGCTGCTGATAAATATAAAGTGTTTCAAAGTGCATTGTCCATACAGGTGCTAGGCAGGCTTTCCCTTCCTGCTCCTCCCCAGAGAGCACAGCCAGCACCAGCCAGGAGCCTGCACAACATGCAAGGAGAGGAGGAGCTGCTGCTGCATTTTATCCAGTGAGCTGGTAATTAAAGCTATTGTTGTGATGTAGAAGTTTAATTTATTTTTCTTTGTCTGAGAGAAAAGTAAACCTGCCTTTTCCACTTCTGGGTGAATTCTCCAAACTACCTGGCTGTTAGTGCATGGGTTCCTGGTCCTTCAGGTTGATGCTGTTACCCCATTGTTAGATAACTAAATACTGTCTCTGAGAGACAGCTGCAGCATTCCAGCCAAGCTTGAATTAATATAATAAGGGTAGTGTATCTGGAGGGACCACTGTTGGGATCCCTGTGATCCCAGGAAGGTATCCTCACTGGAATGAGCTCTCTCAGCCTCTCCTACCAGCCTGTTCCTGCTCCTCGGCACCTCTAGTGCACAAGACACTGCTGTCTGAATATGAGACTCACTGTTCTGACTTCTGGCTGTTCAGGTGCCAATAATGGCTTAAAATACTATTCTTTAGAGGGTGCTCTAATTTACAATGTTTGTAGACCAAACTTGTTAGGGAATGATAGCTGTATGAAGGAGTAACCTGAAGTGTATTTTAGTGCTAGGTAACAGTGCAGATAAATGCTCCCACCAGCCTAACTTTGTCTCCCTCCCTCCTACACAGGATGTAGCTTAACAAACTACATGTAACAACAAAGAGTAAAGTAATTAACATAGGGGTGAGGAAGGAGATGGCAAAACCCTGATAACCTAGTAAGCATGCTTACAATTATTACTGGAAGACGGCCATAGCCTAAATGATATACAAAAGGAACAGCATAGCAACAGATTATGGACATATCAAACTGTCACTGATACTTGTTAGGGTTTCTCAAATCAATTCCAGGTAAAGGACGTTTGAAGGAGGAGAGGATTGAATGATGAAGAAGAGGGGTTGGTACATATAGGCAGAACCGTGAACAGCGTGACTGACACTATTACAGGCACTGCAGTCAGAAGGGGGAGAAGTGATATACAGGAGTAGAGCAGGAACTGAAAGAGGAGATTAATGGATGTTTACAGGAAAAGAAGTGTGAAGTTCATGTGGGAGGCTAGGGTAGCCTGGATTAAAGAATCCGAAACAGATGAGATTGGTAAAATAAAGGAAGAAGTGGAGACGCAATTCTAGAAATAAGCAATAGGTTTTTGTCACTATAGTGCATACTGGGTTAGTGAAACAAAGCATGGAAATTATGTAGCTCATTTCTTTACTATTTCTGCAAGTCTCCCTCCTCCTGTCTCCCACAGTCCCACTCCTCAAGGGATCAGATTCCTCATCCACAGACTTAACAACCTTTGACAATTTATGTTCCTTCTGGTTTTAGCTTTTTTCTCCCCTCACCTTACTGAAGGAAAACATCTCTGAGAATTGTTGCCTGTGTTTCACAACATAGGTTAGCCAAGTTAATGAACTGTTTAAACTAATTCCCCATTAAAACAGAATACAGGATGTCATTTCAAGAATTCCCACCACTGACAATCAAACTGACATTGTAAGAAGGTAGTGAATATCCAAAATTATCACATTGTATTAGATAAATTTTCTGGGTACTCCACACAAAACATCTGGTAAATTCATCTGCTGATTTTCAAATTATAAGCATACCCAGCAGGTATTAAACTGATTCTACTGGTTGGGCTGCAGTATTGGTTCAGCATGAGTGCAGAAAAACAAATGTTATCCTCCTACATGACACAGCTACTGTTCTAATGCACGCAGTTGTCTTGATAATGCAAGTTCTGACATCATACTCTTGTTCAGGCAATTTCTTCATTTGCCCTCTTTTATTTAAATAAGATTTGTAATACATTTGTTTCTCCTTTACTCACAGAGTTGGAAAAATAAGGAGAACAGATCTGCAAGCTACATGGTCAGTCTCACCAAATACCACCCATCACCCCGAGGAGTTGTCTTTGCTTACTTCATTCCACTCATCATGTGATGACAATTGTTCAAGATAAATTCTTAGTACTGATTTCTGTTGGTTTATGTGCTGCTGTTCTGGTTTTCTGGTTTTTGTTGTTGTTCTATTTTTTTTATTTTAAAAATTTTTAATGATTCCTTCAAATAAACTGTTATTTCTAGCTTAGTCCCATGACTGTTGAACTTCAGAATTTGGGTCTTCGCCTGCAATTTTGGCTCTTTAAAGGATCAAAGTTTTATTTCACTCATTCCTAAAAGCATCTTAGGACAAATCTGTTTCCTCTGTTATACAAGATCTGGGCTGCTTTACTGGACCACAAGAGCAGCTGTCAGCTGAAGTCTGTGACATCAGTATTATTGTGTAAGCTACCAGCAGCAATGAGTGCATGCCACATGTCTACTGTCTGTAAGAGAAGTCTGACACAACCACAGCTTTTGGATTTCTTAGCTTTGAATATCTTAACGTACCTCTTTGCATCTGTGGTCAGCACTAGCATATTCATCAAATGCAAAAAAATGCTTCATTTCCAAAAGGACCCTATAAAACCAGAAAGGCTTTTCTTAGCCAATCTGTGTGCTCTATGTACCTAAGTTTTCTGCCAAGCCAGGTACTACTGAGATGTAGATATTTAATTTTGTGTTGATGATACAAAACCTTTTGTACTATATTGAGAGTAAATTTCTCAGAAATAGCCAGACATTCCTACTCACTGTCTAAAATATAAAATCTGCTACTTCTTATCTCCGTTGGGTGGATATGCATTTTGATTATTTTGAATTACTGTTCAGTCTAATGTTGCTTCTAAGCCCCAGTGCTATTTCTAATTGTGAACTGAAAAACACTTCTTATCCCTGCTTTTCTTTCCCGTATTCACACCAAAGGTGTGTTGAAAGCATGTGCCAGTCCAAAAATATGTGTTTGAAGACTCTTATGTGTCAGCTAAGACTACTTTCAGATATAAAAGGTTGGCCAAAAATTGCATATGTGTATAGGTTTAGTTTCATAAACATGACCAGAGAAACTGCAGTTTTACTGAAAGGAGCGGTTCTGTCTCCTTAGACGGCTGAGCAACAGCATCCCAAATAGTCACTGGCTTACACAGGGGACGGAAGCATAGAAGTTCCTGGCTCATATGTAAAAAATTCAAGTACTTTTCTTCATGCCTCTCACCTGAAGAGGCAAAGCACAAGCTGGTATGTTTAAGGTCTTAATGTGGTTTTGTTTTTCCACCATAAAAAAAAACAATAAATCTTTACAGACCACAGTTCCAGCTTCCCAACTGCAATGTGCACCAAAAATGTCTTTAAGCTGCTTGAAGAAAAAGTGACAGCTACCAGTTCTGTGCAGTTCTCTGCAGCTGCTTATCTGATCCCCAGGGTAAGCGTTCACTGCAAGAAGCTACTGCCAGAAATGTTAATTATCAGTGGATGCCCAAAGGCCACTAGCCTGTTCTGCTCCACAGTGGCTGCTGGCATCCAGACCCAGGGCTTATGTTTTTGCACTCAGGTATGAAAGCCAAAGCAAAGGAAGGTATTGAACAGGAATTAATGTGCACCCTGAGTTTATGCTGGTGATCGTAGTGTGTAATAAGGGAGTCAGCAAGGTGGGAGAGCTGCAGCCTTGGTTTAGGAAGTTGGATGTAGGTGAGTAAGACCAGGTGTGAATAGTCACAGAAACAGGCCAATGCCTGAAGTGATTACATAAGAAGGACACAAAATACTATTTTATTCATAACTATTTGACAGTGAAAACTTTATTTGGTTAGGCCTGTAAAGCTACTTCTAAATGCTAACATTCATTGTTTGTATTTCTCAACAGCTGCTGTAACTAGTTCCCAATTAAAGTTGGACAAATACTGTATGGTGGGCATGATGAGGTGAAGGTATATGAGGACAAGTTATCTGTCCCATGGCTTCCCATGTTGCTTTTTTCACAAGGTTTCTTGGTGAGGACAGGAATGGCCTGAATAAATCACTCACTATTCCAGTCAGCTTCTTTCCTGGAGTCCTCTGACCCTTATTCACAGACCGGAAGTATGAAGCTTACATACTTGTCAAGCAAAGAAAGGGTTACCTTGATTAACAAATAATAAGCAGCTGTCAACATACCAGCTGCAGGAGATAAGAGAGATGAAAAAGAGAACTGTAGTTCTTGCTGCAAGGTCTAACTTGTGTAAGCTACAGGAAGAAAAATCTCTCACTCTTCAGGAAGAAGAAAGAGGTATGTCGCTCACATGGGCAAGATAAGTCTTGGCCTTGCTATAGAAATAGACAATGTTTTCTGGGTAATAGGCCTAGCTGGGGTGAATAGATGACCAGATGGCAGAGCTCTAGAGCAGAGTATGGTTGGTTTACTCAGTTTTATAAGTGATGAAAAACCTAGCAAAAATTGTGTGGAGTTGGAAGGTGGTTGTATGCCTATGAGGTATATGTGTAACAATGAAAGCAAGGGAAGCAACAGCTTGTCTAGTTGTTAATATCTTTAAGACTCTCTCTTTCTAATATCTGTTTTATCCTGACCTGGGTTACTGGGGTCAAGCCTACAGTCTACCCAGCTCTTCTTCTAGAATGTGAAATATAGGGTGTCAGATCAGATGACCTAGAAGTGTTGCTGGCCTTAAACTCTGAGTCCCTGTCACTTTCATATTGTGGCTTCCCACAAAATACTACAGTTTGTACAATCACCTTGGTATTCAGTGTGTAAAAGTTGCATATAAAATTACTAGCTATTATTAACAAAAAACCAACCAAACAAAAAGGCTAAATCTGCTCATTTCACCCTGAAATGCCAAGGGAAAAATCAGGAAGGGCTATTTCTAGGTGAGGTAATTCAGATCAAAGTGCAAAAATGTTATATTAAGCTTTGGTCAGTAAATGTTTATTGATATGAAACACTGTTCAATCAACTCTCTTTGAGGGGTTGCTTTCAAGGTTTTTGTTCCCTTCAAGTAAATAAAAGTAATTTCTTCTGCAAGTTATTATCACCCACTTAGGTGTCATTACCCCTCCCGCCCCCCCAACCAGCTCCCCTTGACTATTCAGGTAGCTATATATTGTTTCACGACCTTTTAAGGCTGTGTTTTCTCCGAATTTTATTTCTATAATTTTTGCCACTCATCTCTCATTGGGACACTACAGCGGAAGCAGCTAAACCAAAACGAATTGTAATAATATGCTTTTTATCTCTGATCGTCTGTATTGTACTTAAATGGTACAATTTCTATAATACTTTTGTCTGCCTGCTACCATCAAACTGCAATTTACTTGTGATTGTTGAAAATTATGCTTAATCACATCTTGCATCTCCGGTAGACTACTCCTATCTATGCATCAGTTTCCATTTTGAAGGAAGTTTTGCTCTAATCTGTTCGCAAGTGCTATAAATACATGTTTGGTGGAGCCGGGATAATAAAAGTATTGTTATTTTTAGGATTTTCTTTCATTGTGAAAGAATCTGATTTACTAGGTAGCACACGTGTCAAAGTGATTTTAAGCACAATATCCTAAAGGTATCTTATTAAGCATTAATTAACTTGCTGACTCTCTTAAGACGCTACAGTATGAAAACCAGCTGTTACAGCAAAATTAATGACTTTTTAAAAATCTCTCTTTAAGAAAAACCCTTTAATTTCTGCTTTTCGTGTCGGAGTAAAGCCATGGCGGCTGACCCCCGTCTAGCA
>NW_010305664.1:0-337 GCF_000700745.2 Antrostomus carolinensis
GGGGACAGCGGGGTGAGACCCCTGCCCCAGCTCTGCCATCACAGCCACCCAGAGAGCAGAGAGAGGAGGCGGCGCTGCGACGCGTGGACTGGAGTGAACCGGAGGAATCCAAACAATATCCCCTTTCTTCAGCGTCCCGGCGGCGCAGGGAAGGAGCAGAGGAACCCTGATTAGAAACAGCACCGAGGCGACCGCCCCCGGGGAGCTGAACCAAGGCAGCGGGGGGCTCGTGGGGTCTGGGGTGGCCAATGCTCAAGCCCAACATGCTTCACCAAGAGTGGACACGAGTGGTGTGGGGTCCAACCTCTTCCCAACTCAACTACCAACCGCCCGGAAG
>NW_010305664.1:422-916 GCF_000700745.2 Antrostomus carolinensis
AGAAGCCATGGAGGTGGAAGGACTGACTGGAGTTGTCTCCCGGTGCCTGGGTTCCCCAGCCCGCTGCGATAATGCAATATTTTTAATGACAGAGGGAGTTTTGTTTTCAATAAATACGTTGTCACTCGATGGGATGAGGATGAGGAAGCAAAGAACGGTGAAAAAATGTAAAAGAATCATAAAATTGAGGAGAAAATAAGGGTGATGGAGTGCTTGGGCAAGCTGGCAACCGCTCAAGCCCAACATGCTTCACCAAGAGTGGACACGAGTGGTGTGGGGTCCAACCTCTTCCCAACTCAACTACCAACCACCACTAGAAGCCATGGAACCACTGAGAAGGACTGACTGGAGTAGGCTCCCTGTGCCTGGGTTCCCCAGCCTGCTGTGATAATGCAGCATTTTTAATGACACAAGGGAGATTTGTGTTCAATAAATGTGTTGTTACTCGATGGGATGAGGATGAGGATGAGGATGAGGAAGCAAAGAACGGTGAA
>NW_010305665.1:0-3990 GCF_000700745.2 Antrostomus carolinensis
TCCAACCCTAACCATTTTATGATTCTATGAAGACTCCCCAAGGGAAGTTTAGATTGGATATTAGGAAGAATTTCCTTACTGAAAGGATTCTCAGGCATTGGAACGGGTTGCTGAGGACACCATTGGAGTCTCCATCCCTGGAGATATTTAAGAGTAATCTAGACATAGTGCTCCATGTATGTGTGTCTTCTTTTTCTTTAACTTCTCCTTTTTTTTTTTTTTTTTACCATTTATTCTAGAAGAGTATTCACTGAATACTCTTCTAGAAAGTAGAAGAAAAAAGAAGGTGATATTCTGAATGTGCTGCATGCTTTCACCATGAGTCCAGCAGCCAGAAAATGCATGGAGAGTCCATTTCTCAGTAAGACTCAATCTTAATGTTATTCATTAACCAGATCTTGTCACTATGGAGTAAGATGCTTCTGATTCTAATTTACTTTATTTATTTTACCCTTTTGTCTATGCTACTGAATTTGGATGAAATTAAACGTAGTGAAACCAGTGTTTATGTTACCTTGTTTGTTATTGTGATGTTTGACTTAAACTTTAAGTCATTTTTCATTGAGAGTTAGTAAAATAAATTATTCTTTCTTTGTGTAAAAAGAGGTAACATACAAAGAAAATTATTTTTCACAGGAAGTTGTATGGTGTCTGTTCTGATACACAATGAAACAAAATTCCAAGGTGTTAAAACTGCCAACAAAATTATATTCTGAGAGAAAACTGGCTTAGCTGAAATGTCCACACAACTGAAATATTTTGATTAAATGTTAATGTTTTTGTTTTACAAAAAAACTTCTTTTTGCAAAGGAAAAAACCCTCTCCTTTCCAAAATCCTTAAGATATGTTTAATTTTATGTTTTAATCAAGATCGTTGTCATGGAATGATTTTAAAATGTTTTCATTTTGAGAACTGCATATGTTTTTACTGAAAAAACAGTCATTTTAAAGGAAAAATTCCTGATCTGTTTCATGGTAGTATAGGGGATGCATTATTCCCACCTTTATATTTTATTAGTCAGGCTGACTTGCTCAGAGTGCTTTGATGTTAGACAAATGATCTGTCTCTACTAGTTGGAGCATACCTTTTGAAACCATGCCCATTGATGTGATTCTGGGGACATGATACCCAGCTGCTACTGGGACTTGTTCTATTTTAAGCAAATCGGAGAAAAAAAAATTGCTTTCCTCCCTTACTATATCTATTATGACCTGACTGTATTTTTACTATATGAATTTTAAATGACATAGTAAAGATGAACGTGACTCTGAATTACAGGATACAGTACAGAAGCACTTGGCAGAGAGTCTTTGAAATATGTATAATTTCCTGTATAATTTCCTGCTTTTTTATGCTTGAAAACTGCAGTAGGCATAGTCCCATATGCTGCTTTGTTCCATATGCAGGGCATGATATATAATTCCAACTTCTATTTAGTGGTGTTCTGCTAATAAAGGATAATGAGATGCCAAAATATAGCAGTATAATTTATGAATAGACATCAAATAAAGGTTTGCAAAAGGCGTAAAATAAACAAGTGAGTCAACAACAGCAAGAACAAAAAAAAAAAATCCTCCATCTACAACTTTGCTCTTCACAGTCTGCCCTTGAAATTAAATCAAAATCATGGAAAGCACTAATATCAGAACATTGTGAACCAGCTGTTTCTTACAGCTGACTAATTAGTCTGTATATCCAGCAAAACAAAAATATTTGTAACTGCTTAGGCAAGTAATCCTACAGGAATTTTCATGTCAGTACAATAAACTTTATCTGAAATAACAGAAGTACCTCCGTCTTGAAGCAGCAGCTCTCTGAAAACATTTAAGGGTGCTGGAGGGAAGAGAGGACTCAGTCCACACCAGAGTTGCACCATTTCTCCCTCTCATCACACTGTCCAGCTCTCCACTATTCCTTTGGTTTGGTAGAAGCAAATCTCCAAAGCCTCAGATGTGTTCTTGCTCCAATCTTTTTCTGTTTTCTTGGTTATGTGAACTGAGTCTGGAAAGTAGAAAGAGGGAAAGGAATGCATGATAACTGGAAGTTGTTACATGAAAGTATTTCTCTGTGACCCTGGCAACACACGTAATATTTTCCATATCAGATAAATCTTTATTATCTGACACTGGGCTCAAGTTAATCCCTGCCTGGAGACATAAAAGTGATAGAAAAGGATTTGATGCTGTAGCTTTATCTGTTGCAATGACAGTGCCCATGGCTAGCTATACCTTATACAATGCACATCCTTGTTCTTGCACTTGTATTTTCTTTAATACACCAGAAACTCACCCAGTTACACATACTGTAATACATTCCTCATGAATTAGGATAGGTCTGACCTTATTTGTGTACAGAAAATGAGGCTGAAGTTGAAATACTGCTACAGTTGTATTTTAGGTATATCTGGTGAAACCGTTGTGATGAAGTGATTGTGCATGCTTGTGTCTAGACCAAGAGACAGACACACTCCCAGGACTCTCCTAGATGCCAATGTCCTGGCAGGTGAAAAATCAGAACAGGACAGAGCACGCTGAACCTCTCTCCCAGCCTTTGGATCCGTATTTTCCTTCTGAGGAAACAGAGGTCAGGAAAGAAGTGGAATGGTGCTTTCCTTGGTCTTGATCCCATGTGGACTTGGGATCTGATTACGATGCTCTCCCAGTCTTGGGCAGTGGAAAATAAACCAGGTCCCACAAGACTCAATAACTCACTAAACTCTGGGCTAGTTGGTAACCTCTGAGTCTAATAAGAGGTTAAAGAGTCAAATAGCCTTTTGTTCTACATTTGAACAGACTCAGTCCAAGTGTGGTTACAGTATGTAGTTGAGAATTGAAGGTACAAGTGAGATGCAAATGAATAATAATTGTAGCACTCATTGCTTAGGACAATTTGGGAAGGAGGGGTGTTAACTTTGCAGTTGCACACACTCAGGTAGATCTTCTGCAGTCTTGACTGTGCCAATGTAAGTTAGCTAAGGGATGAAGTAACCGGTCCTTCAGCAATTTCTCCTCCCAAGCAGAGCAGAGAACAGTGGTGAATCACCTCTTTAAAGCCAGCTGAAAACTAGTCAAACAGCAGGAAGGAAAGATGGAGTTGCCAAGAAAACTGTGGGAATGGGAATAAGTAAATGACTACAAACATCTGTGTCACAGATTTTATAATTAATATCTGTGGCTGTACTGAAGATGAAGTTGCGAGATAATTTAGGACTACCACTGCTACAGGAAATATTTATGTCTACATACATATAGGTGACCAGTGACCTTAGCCAGTAATGACTGGACAGCTGAGTTGCCTTCACTGTGTAGCTGAGTCCTAGTGTTCTCTGCTTTGGCCTTCCCACGGTGGGATACAAGATACAATGAGAACAGTCCACCAGTAGCTCTCCTTCTGTTGTGGGATTTTCTGTGACATTAAATCACAGACTAATACTAATATAAAATGTTAACTACGGAAACAGTCATGTTTAAAAATAATTTCAGAAAAGCTTGTAAAATATAACATATTAAGACAGAAGAATAGTGATGAGAAAACAAAAATCTTTCCCAGTTTATCTTTAGTTCCTCTGCTATGTAGTTCCAGTTCTGTTAAATTATGGGTTATTTTGCTGAGTATTTTCTACTCTGCCTTTGTTAATAAAAGTCATGTAAAAGAGAAAAATACCACTCTTTGAAACTTATTTTTAGCTCTACTGGGAATTCTCAAACTGCAGAGGAACCACAGTTATTCTCAACTGGAATTTATCTATGGTAATTTGGCAAATAGTTTTTGTAAATTTGAACATTGCATTAACAGACTGCAAAAGCTGTAACATGGTGAGATGAGTTTCATGCCTTTAAGCAGTGAACAATGTTCAGAAGTAGAAAGAAAATAAATCCAAATGTAAGACAACATTAAAAAAGTGCCATAGAACAAATACCCTTATGTGATGGACATAAGTGCCATAATTTGTGATTGAGGTATCATAGCCTTCACCTACACAAAGTTCA
>NW_010305665.1:4018-13791 GCF_000700745.2 Antrostomus carolinensis
ATGGTAGCCTATAGATGAATCCTTTGTAAATAAACAGGGTACAACCTGATACCTGAAGAACAGAATTTTAGAAGTTGTGTAAAAATGTGCATCATACTTTCATAACCAGGGCCGGTGCAAATGTCTTCATATAGATACAGCTATCTCCATTAAACACCTCACAGTCAAAAAGAATTTGGCTTTTACTGTTGTAGATTGATGAGAATTTTTTTATCAAAATGTCCTTGCATCAGAAAGTACTGTTTTGTTTAAACTCTTCTAATAATATTAAAACATTTGTTTGAAATGTCTTAAAGCAGTGAATATTCACTGAATCTAAGTGAGAGGCCTGGAAAATACTTAATAGGTTTGGTCAGACTTGCTGACTGTAAGATGGAGTTTTCAGCCATAGGTGAGTTGATCTGATTGAGAGGCATCTTAGAAAAGCAAGTTGCTTTAGATCTGCATGTTTTACTCAACAATGAGTACTTAAGAACTCTTTAGAGTAAATCTTCAGAATTTATATTCCAGATCTATAATATTCCATACTATATCTACATTCCCTGTTTCCCCTCTTTCATAAATGATAAAGGATTATGAGCTGTTGCATAGAAAAGCAGATTTAAACGTAATTTTACAATGGAAAATCAGGAGTGTCAGAGCTAGTGCTCATAAAGTTGTGTTTGTCTGACATAGCTCTGCTCTGCAACAGCGGTGGTGGGCTCTCCAGACACAGCTATGAAATGTAGCTTAGGTATCAGGGGTGGAGTGAGTCCTTTACATCCAATCTCACAAATTTCAGGCTATAAAAATAAGATTCAAACCTTGAATTAGGCCTAGGAGGGCCATGTTCAGGAGAAAGCAAACTGAACCAGCAGTAAATCACATGAACAGTGTGTACACATTTTCAGAGTGCTTATTCATTTTTTGTTCAGCATGATCACTGAATTATAGAATTGGAGGGAGACAAGAGACCTCATGAGATCTTTCACTGTAGGTGTCACTTCTTTCCATCCCGGGTGCATAAAATGCCAAGTAAGCAGATTTTACACAGCATGCACCAAGGCCTGGGGCTTGCTCCAAAAGTCAGTGAGAGGAAAATGTGTGAGAGGCGATGTTTTCCACTTCCTGGCTCCTCTCTGAGCTGCCAAGTCAGAATAAGGTCTGAAACCTTACACAGAAACAAAATACCTTCAAAAAAACGTCCAGCATCTTTCCACCTCTGTGTGACATGGTCTCCTGGATTCCTCTAGATTTCTGTTAGCTCAATTAGCCTGTAGTTTGGGAAATAAAAATACAGGCTGGCAAAGACCCCTTGAAAGCCTGTCCACTTCTAACTAAGTCCATCCCTTGACTGGACTTTAAATAGGCCATCTGGAAAAACTTTCCTCTCATTTTTTCTTTAAAATGACCTATTTAAGAGTTTCCATTGTATCTTGACACCACCTAACATACTGTGTCATGAACCCTGTGGAAGAACATTTTCCCTAATATTTAACCCACATCTCCTTTATTTAGGTTAGGTTGTTTTCTAGTTGTGCTGTCCCTCACAGTCACAGTGAACAACTGATAACTGTCTTGTTTTTTCAACATTTATATAAATTAGAAGAGTCCTTTAATGTCCCTTACATGCTAAGAAAAACAAAATCAACTTTTTCAGTCTTTTCCCACTGGTCATGCTTTCTTAGACTGTTATCATTCTTAGCAATTTCTACTAAACTCACTGCAATTCATCACAAAGTGTGGTTTCCAAAAAATAAGTAGTGTATAAATATGGCCAACAGGGAGTTGCCATTGTACAGTAATGTCCTGTTCTGGTGTAAGTTTGACATAGCATTTTGTTGGGTAACAGGGAAAGAATGGTTGTTAATGCAAGAGACTGAGAATTGTCATTTTTCTGACATGTAAAATGTAAAAAGTGGGATGGGGAAATTTTGAAAAAAATCAATATTATATTTCTATGCAAGACTAGAGGCATTTATATTTTAGTAATGAATTTACAAGAATCTCAGCTCTGAAGCTTGTCCTTGTTAAATCAAATTCAATGTCACAAATGTTTACATAAGCAAGGATAATTAGTACCTCTGTAATCGCTTCTACTGGCAGTCTATGAAAGAGCTGAATACTTCAACTTTAGCCCTTTAATCTAAAGTAAAAAAATAAGTCAATGTTATATAATCAAAACTAAATATTGAACACAAAACTACCAATTAAGGTTAGATACTAATAGGTTACTAGGAATAATAATAATAAAAATAATAACATTGAAATTTTAAGCAAAGTTATTAACTAAGATTTGAGTTTGCAGAATTTTCGTTAGAACATCACTTCTTTTATTCATAATGTGTTTGCACAGTAAGCATTAAACAAATATTGACTAACTTTAAGTGGAATAGCAGTAAATTTTTTAAATTGGTAAAAATAGGCCCTGAGACTACCATACTGAGCTTGAAAATAAGAAGCATGAAGAAACAAATGAACAATTTCTCCTGATGACGATTGTTTCTTTATTTCAGGAGTCATATGCTTCATGTACTAGAAAACTCTGTTTCATAATTGCTTCTTAAATACTGGTAGGAATTTGACTCTCCCTCTCTCATGTGAGTCAGTCTGTTGTGCCTTAATTACTTGCTCATCTGTAAGTCTTTTTCTTTATGAAGAAGTTAAATATATAGAGAGTTATTTTGGGTGTGGATGGGCTTTTATATATGTTTAAGCAAAATCATTGATATTGGAACAATTCACTTTCTTGCAATATCTATCTGATAAAAAAAAATAAAATGAGTAGTATCTTACTTAGCTGTATGTCTTTAGAACAGCTGATCTTCTCTGATTTATATCAATGACTGTGTCATGGCTCCTAAACCCTGCAATTCTGCTTCTAACTGTTTCCTATGATGAAATGTCAAAACCTCAATCCTTTTCTGTTCTGTTACAGATCTCTATTTAGAAAAGTGACCTAGTTCTTGGTGTTGCATATTGTACCTCTACCTTGGTACGGACCAAGTTGTTCCCTCAGGGGATTATTTTTGTGAACCCCCTTCATTTTAAGATTACAAACAAACAGCTCTCTGAAACAAACAGTACGGACCAAGTTGTTCCCTCAGGGGATTATTTTATACAGCTGCCCAGCAAATAAGTAGCATGAGGCTTATTTACACATGGCCATTGAAGCATTCATTTCACTCATTTATAGGACAGCAAAAGGTCTTCGAGACACAGACCCAGCAATTTTGAGCTGAAGTTGAAAGAGAGGATTTTCTATCTCCCCTCCTCCAGAGGTATTAAAAAAATCAATTGAAGGATTTGTTGTCAGAACAGATAGACACAGTGCAGTCCTACATCCTGGATAATATTGATCTCAAGTGCTGAGTCTCCATTAATCATAATATATATTTGGAAAGTCTTAATAATATATGGTACTCTTTTTGTTAAAGGGAAAACCCACATACTTATTTTTTAACTAAAATATGAAGATAATAAGTGTGACTGATGCCACCAGAGCATTTTAAAAGTGCAGTGGGCTAAATGTTAATGTGCCAAAGTAGGGTATGATTTTCAAAACCATTGAAAAAATTCTGATCCCATTGATATGTTTTATTGATATTCAGCATTTCTTAATTTCATCTGCCCTAATTAAAAAAATTACACCCCTACATATGAGCTAGTTATGCAAGGTGTTACGTGTCAGTATCTCCAGGAAGTGCTAGGTCTTATTGGAAGAGGAAACCTCTAGGCTATTTAGGCTATATAGGAGGCGCTTAGTTTGTCTCTAATGACTGTAGGAGAAGAGATTGAGTAGCTTAGACTCAAAAATACCTTACAAAATTGGTTAGCATGCATGTCCCAAGATATATTGGTGTGAGTTAACTAAAAATTGAGGTATTAAAATTAGCAACTACTTTTGAAATGTGGACAGTTTTAATGTAAAGGGTAGGAGGAATTAAAGAAGTTCTTAATTTTCAACTTGAACCACAGCCTGACCTAAATCAAACAACAATCTACAAAGCTATCAAGTTCAGTGGTATCTTAGTGGAATTTATTTTATGTAGTGTCCACAAAGGTTTAAAATGTAGCTGTAACAGAAAGAGAATAGCAACATAACTTAGATGGTGATATTAGTATTACTAGTGTCCGTGATATCGATAGAATATGATGACGTAAAAGTTTCAAAAAATATTATTCTTTTTAAATCAAAAAAGTTCATAAAGAAATCAAATAACTCACTTGAATTATGGAAAATTTCCTTGCAATGACACACTCATGAGCATCAGTCCACTTAGCCTATGCAAAGAGAAGGTTAAGAGACAGAGTCTTCTCACAATTTATAATCTCTTCTACCAAGTCAGGCTGACCAGCAGATCGAGGTGAACAAGTTTGTCAAGGATACAGAACTTCAGGGAGTGGAAAAGAGTCTGACAATGGCATTTGGTTACAGTTTTAGGGGCAGATTTGACTTCTATTTGGGTTTAGAGTCGGCTGGTGTTGCTGCTGTATGTGAGATGCTTAAGACTGGAAGCTGGCCCCAAAAGAGGTAGGGATTTTTAGGAGCAATATATCACACTCTTCAGAAGTAAAGAGGATAATTAGTATATTACAGGGTACAGATGTGCCTTTTGCATGCAATGCTCCATCCAGCCTGCAGGTAATGGATCTTTGATAAAGCCTGAATTATCAGTGAGCATCTGGGTAAAGGATGGGTCCTTTGTCTGTGAGAGTACCTGTTCCTCAGGTACCCAGTGTGCCCAGGTGGCCAAAAAGCCAATGGTATCCTGGCATGTATCAGAAATAGTGTTGCCAGCAGGACCAGGGAAGTCGTCCTTCCCTTGTGGTCAGCTTTGCTGAGGCCTCACCTTGCATACTGTGTTCAGTTTTGAGCCCCTCACTACAGGAAGGACATTGAGGTGCTGAAGGGTGTCCAGAGAAGGGCAACAAAGCTGGTGAAGGGTCTGGAGAAAAAGCCTTATGAGGAGCAGGTGAGGGAACTGGGGTTGTTTAGTCTAGAGAAGAGGAGACTGAGGGGAGACCTAATTGCTGTCTACAACTACCTGAAGGGAGGTTGTAGCCAGGTGAGAATATGTCTTTTCTCCCAGGTAACTAGTGATAGAGCAAGAGGCAATGGCCTTAAGTTATGCCTGGAGGAATACAGATTAGATGTCAGGAAATACTTCTTCACTGGAAGGGTTCTCAGGCACTGGGATGAGCTGCCTAGAGAGGCGGTTGAGCCACCATCCTTGGAGGTGTTTAAAAGACAGCTAGATGGGGTGTTCAAAGATATGGTTTAGTAGTGGATAGGTATGGTTGGACTCGATGATCTCAGAAGCCTTTTCTAACCAGGTGATTCTATGATTCTCTCAATTAAACCTAAATCTCTGTCCTCCTCCCATTCTCTCTCCACATCCCCCTGCCCCCTAGTATGTATCAACAGTACGAGGTCCTAAAGTTATATAAAATTAATCTTTACTATGGAGATTTGAAAATAAGTGGTCTGAATAATAGCTATCTTTTAGAATTTGAAATCAATAGTGTGAATGTCTTTTGTCATTGAAAAATGCTGCTGTTGAAAAAAATTTCCAAGGATTAAAACCCATTCATATAATTCTTGAAGAATGTAGATGAAATTTTGCCTGTTGAGTTCACAGAGTTTTGAGAATGATTCATACAGAGATGATAAAATTACTTTAATAGCCTTGCTCACCTATTCAATGTACGTCCCTGCAAGCCTGTTGGAAGTAACAAGCAGCTTGTGTTGGTATACTAGCAATGCTCTTATCAGTGTATCTAAAAAGAAAAATACAAAAATATCAGTAAAGATGACTTTGAAATGTCTTTGGAAGGAATAATCTCTCAATTTCAAAATCATTCTGTTCAGAAGCATTACCGGAATCAGGTACTATTATGGTAAATGGTACATTTTCACTTGATTTATTAGTCAAGGGCAGAAAAAAATTCCTTAAACTCCCTGCTAAAGGTTAAAAACAGATACGTCTCATAGACTACAGGTTTCTTAGAAGTAAAAAAAAACCCAAACAACCCTATTATATTTTTTGAGCACAGAATCCTTCAATTTCCTTCATACCTCATACATTCCAACATCCCATGTCACCTCTGCAAAGCTTTCAAATAGAAAATATTTTAGGAAATTTAAAAACTACTTCTATAAGATGTGATAAAGGAGTATAGTATCCACGAATAGGCTGATTTTCAGGACTCTGACATCTGTTAGATCAACACCAATCATTCCAGATCAGGTTCAAATGCAATTGAAGTTTATGGATACAGATATCTGCTGTGATTTTTCATTATAATGTCTTTGAGATTGCAACTCCAAACACCAGAACTTCTTGGAATTAAATTCATAAAATTAAAATATTTAATACAATTAAAACCCAGCTTCCACACCTTGCATATAGAATGATTTGTGTTATTTGTCTTTTTCTCCAATTTAAAGAAAATTTTTTATTTTCCTTAAAAAAAAAAAAAGAAAGTATTGTACTTCTCTATCATTTTGAGAGGAATCAAATTACTTTTACTAAATAAATGAGTACTCTTACCTTTTCTCCCTACCTCACTGTCCTATCCTGATATCATTTTTGATCCTTTTCTGAGCTAACTCATCTATCTATGGCTAGTCAAACCTGCTGCAAAATTTAGCAGAAAACGTGTAAACATGAGTTACAATATTTTCCAGGTCATTGTTTACACGCATATGTGCCAACCTTGATATGGACAATGGTCTTTGGACAGCTACTACAGTTATTTCTTCAGAGAATCCTGTCAGAGGTTGCTCACAGAGGATCTGAAGAATCAGTTCCAATTAAAGTCCAAAGCAGAGAACAAACCCTGTCCTTTCTCTTTCCTTCCTTTCACTCTCAGTCCATGTTTAAGTAAAAGTCTTGCATAATTGCCAGATACTATTCCCATGAAATGCATTTAAAAGTGCAAAAACGTTTTTGTAGAATAAAATGTAAAAAATGCTCGAAGGAAGGTCAAATGTACAAGTGCAAAGAGCTCTGAGTCAGCTGCAGTTTGGAAGCAACATGTACACATTAGTGAAGTGCTCAGCATATACTAAGCCACCACTACCTAATACTTCATCTTGATATCACTGGAGCTAGCTAGTGATGTCTATTAGAAATCTGTTCTTTAGTCTCAGTCAAGCATATGATAGCATTATTGAAATATATTTGTTAGAAGAAATGCCAAGTTTGTTCAAAAATATTTATTTCAGTTTGACTCAGAGAGCCTTCTCCTTTAGTTAGAGCCATGTATAGGCATGAGGAAAGAGACCAAAGGCAGAAGATTCCCAAGACTCTTCTGTCCCACTCTGACTCTGGCTCCTTGCTCAGTTCCTTGGGTACGAGCCCTGTGGGCCTTTGGGAGAGTTTGGTGATATGTAGAGGGCAGTGGTTTCTCCAAATGCCCTGTGTCTTCCATCATCTTCTGCACCTCAGGAAGCCACTGCACACCAGGAGGCATGTGCAGTCCAGGACTGACTGCAAAATCATCCCAAGATAATTTATTGTCACCAGGATCAAGGCCTGCATTAAGAAGTTTCAATATGGAATATGTAGGAAACTCCAAACACTACATAAAGTGACAGATTTATATTGTGTATCACTAAATAAAGTGATAGGCATATATTGATGCTTTTTTGCAAGCATCATTCAGTAATGACATATAAAGATAGCTCACACCCTAAAGATCATGCACAGCAGAAAAAAAGTGAAGTCAAGTAACTTTTATTTTCAGTACAATTTGATTAAGAATCCTGGTGGTATACAGGAATACAAAGGAAAAAAAAAAGGTATACATGAAGGATTGCAGTATGAATGTATAAGATTATGATTTTATGCACGTCTTTAAATACATTAACAAGAAAATATGATTCTGTGACTATGGAATATTCGGTCAGTAACTGAGAAAGATATGAAATAGCTGTTTCTGAAGTTAGACATTTACATGCAAGCCCAAATTGTTTCAAAGCTTGCTATAGAGATACATGGATTATTCATGCTAGTTTTTTATAGTTTTACAGCAAGCAGGAAGCCTGGGAGGAGAAATAATGTTGTGCCAATATTTAAATGCAATGACCCTTAGACATCAGCCTGATATTGATTCTGGGAAAAATAATGGAACAAGTGATATGAGACAGAAGTAATAAAGAATTAAAGGGGGTAATTAATGCCAGTCAACAGTTTGTACAAAATAAATGTTACTAAACTAACATAATACCGTTTTAATGAGATTACAAGGTTGACTGATAAAGGAAGCAGTGTTGATAGAATACAAATGCATATATATAAACCTCAGCAAGGAATTTGACTTGAGTTTGCATGACATTGATTGATAAAACAAAATGTTATAAAGTTAACATGATTCAGATGAGATACATGAAATAAACTAATGACTTCCCTCTACTTTTAACTGTAAAGAAGGAATCATTCTGAGGGCATGGGTTTCCAAACATGGAAAACTTTGGATCTTTGTCCAAGCAATTATTTTTTTCAAATAAATGCTAAAGAATAAAACAGAGAATAATTATTGATCAAATTTTTGATCAATGCTGATCAAATTATTGATCAAATTAACAAATTTAGGGGAGGGGTAAAAAACAAGGAAGGGTCACCAGTGCAGAAAGATCTGGATTGTTTGTTTGCCTGGATGCAATTTAATGTAGAAAACATGCAGCCATCATTGACTGTTCTGAAAATTATTTTGACCTCCAAAGCACTTTCAAAGGGATTTATCAGGTATAGTTGATGACCAGCTACCTGTGAGCTTCTGATCTAATTTTTTTTGCACTTCTAAGGCCTTGGCCAACTAAAGTGCAAAATACCAAGATGTGGTAGTTGCACTCCTTGGCTTGCAGCCAAATGCAGTTGCTCTCTCACTCTCCCCCACCACCCTCAGGGAGTAGGGGAGAGAATTGGAATGGTAAGAACAAGAAGACTCCCAGGTTGAAATAAAAACAATTTACTAATTGAAATAAAATAAGAATTATAATAACAGTTATAACAGAATATACAAATGAGTGATGCACAGTGCAATTGCTCACCACATGCTGACCGATATCCAGCCTGTGCCAGTCAGCTATCCTGGACCAGAGACAGTTCCAAAACTGTAAACCCGGAATAGTGAGACCAAGCAATCCCCAAGAGAATATCCCTGTTTTTTGGTCAACCCTGGTTAATATACTGAACATGATGTGATATGATATGGAATATCTCATTGGCACATCCAAATGCCAATTTTGGTTTTTGTTATTTACTACGATTCTCCCCTCTCAGTCCTAATTCAACTGTGAAACAGTCGAACACGATGGTCTTGAGCTCCAGCAGCAACTAATAACATTAGCACTTTATCAACTTTCTTCACATAACAAATCCCATACTGAAACTAAAACACAGCTATTCTAACTACTAAGGATAAAAGAAAGGCATCAGATTTAGCATAGTGAGTCCATTCCTGGTTTATTTCAACCAGGACATGTGGTAGGAAGATAGAATGCACACTTCGGTAGGAATTGTCACACCTCAAAATTTATTATCTCGAGCTACAGAGGTCCAAATATTTTAAAATCTGTAATGATATTGACATTCAAATGGGTTATAAGTGTTGAACATTTTCAGTAGATTGTCTTTTTGATAATCAAACTTTATCCTGGGATTTTTCTTTTAATGCATTTTTTCATTTCTATATAATTATTATAATGTAAGGGACTGATCTCTTCTCGCTGGTGTCCAGTGACAGGATGCACGAGATCCTATCCTATCCTATCCTATCCTATCCTA
>NW_010305665.1:13805-14153 GCF_000700745.2 Antrostomus carolinensis
ATCCTAATTCAAATCATCCTCTCATTCTCTTATGAAACAGTCTCTTTCCGTCATCCTATTAATTATATTGATTATATCAATTAAAATTTACATAAATTGCACTGTGCATGAGCAAACAGCATTTATCCCTTTTCTAACTTATCATATCCATTAAAAATTGATTTTTTTTTTTTCCTTTTGTGATGGGTTGAACCTGGCTAGAGGCCAGCTGCCCACCAAAGCCCACTCTATCACTCCCCCTCCTCAACTGGGCAGGGGAAGAAAAATATAACAAAAAGCTCGTGGGTGGAGATAAGGACGGAGAGAGATCACCCACCAGTTACTGGCACGGGCAAAACAGACTGAACC
>NW_010305665.1:14203-29927 GCF_000700745.2 Antrostomus carolinensis
CAGGGTTTGCATGCGCTTTCCGGTTCCCGGAGGACAAACGGAAGTAACGAATGCCCCCCCCACACACTCCTTTTCCCTTGCTTTTATTTCTGAGCATATATCATATGGTATGGAATATCCCTTTGGTCCATTTGGGTCAGCTGTCCTGGCTGTGTCCCCTCCCAAGACCTTCCCCACCCCCATCCTACTGGGGGAAATGTTGGAGAGACAGTCTTGGTGCTGTGCTAGCACTGCTCACCAGTAACCAAAACACTGGGGTGTTATCAACACCCCTCGAGCCACCAATACAAAACACAGCACTCTGAGGGCTGCCGCCAGGAAAATCAGCTCCAGCCCAGCCAGACCCAATACAGCTTTCTAATCAGAACTCTAAGTAAGAAAATGTAGTGTTACTTATTCATAAATGAAAATATCAGTTATTTTGAAAACAATTAAACAGTTAATGCAAAAATAATTGTACATTCCCTCTAATTTTTTTAATGGTATTAAAACATATAAAAAGCTGAAATAATTTTTATGTTAGTGTCTTGAAGCATATTATGACATTGTAAAATCATAAAGTCATTCAGACTGGAAGAGACCTCACGAGTTCCCTGGTCTAATGTCCTGCCCACAGGAAGATCAGCTATTGGGTCAGATCAGGTTGCTTATGTTGGTCCAGTTGGGGCTTGAAAACTCCCAAGAACAAAGACTACACAACATCTCTCGGCAGTCTGTGCGACTGCATGACTGTCCTCAAGCGAAAAAAAACTTCTCCTTACATCTAGCTTGAATTTCTCTTGTTTGAAGTTGTGCTGCCTGTCCCTTGTCCATCTGCCATGTACTGATGTGTAGAGCCTGGCTCCATCTACTCAATAGCTTCCTTGAAGTTCTTAGAATCATAGAATCATAGAATGTTGTGAGTTGGAAGGGACCCACAGAATCATCGAGTCCAACTCCTGCTCTAGCTTAGAAAAATTGCAAGATTCAGACCATGTGTCTGAGGGTGTTGTCCAAATGCTTGAATATTGTCAGGCTTGGTGCCATGACTACCTCCCTGGGGAGCCTGTTCTCGTTCAATGTGCTGTGTGTTTGTATTCTAAAAAAACATTTTTGTATTCTATACATAATAAATGTTTTATGTACTTAATATATGTATAGAATACATTTATTAAACAATAGAACTAGAACCCTTCCATTAGCAACCATTTTAGCATAATTCCCATTGATTTTCATTGAGGATTTTGGTGACACCTATCTGCAATATTTCACAGAATCACAGAATCACAGAATGTTGGGGATTGGAAGGGACCTCAAAAGATCATCTAGTCCAATCCCCCTGCCGGAGCAGGAAACTAAACGAAATTACACAGGAAGGCGTCCAGGCGGGTCTTGAATATCTCCAGAGAAGGAGACTCCACAACCTCCCTGGGCAGCCTGTTCCAGGGCTCTGTCACCCTCACAGTAAAGTAGTTTTTTCTCAAGTTTAAGCGGAACCTCCTGTGTTCCAGGTTACACCCATTGCTCCTTGCCCTATCCTTGGGCATCACTGAGAAGAGCCTGGCTCCATCCTCATGACATTTGCCCTTAACATAGTTGTAAACATTAATTAGGTCTCTCCTCAGTCTCCTCTTTTCCAAGCTAAAGAACCCCAGCTCTAAATAAGCATGACACAGAATCACAGAATCACAGAATGGCAGGGGTTGGAAGGGACCTCAGGAGATCATGTAATACAAACCCCCTGCCAAAGCAGGTTCACCTAGAGCAAGTTGCACAAGAGTGCATCCAGGCAGGTTTTGAATCTCTCCAGAGAAGGAGTCTCCACAACCTCCCTGGGCAGCCTGTTCCAGTGCTCTGTCACCTCTTAGTAAATAAGTTTTTCCTCATGTTTAAGTGGAACCTCCTGTGTTCCAGCTTGTGCCTGTTCCCCTTGTCCTATCACTGGCCACCACTTAAAGAGTCTGGCCCCGTCCTCTTGACACCTACCCTTTAGATATTTATAAACATTGATAAGGTCCCCTCTCAGTCTTCTCTTTCTATGCTAAACAGACCCAGCTCTCTCAGTCTTTCCTCATAAAAAACATGCTCCAGCCCCTTAATCATCTCTGTAGCCCTCTGCTGGGCCCTCTCCAGAAGTTCCCTATCTCTCTTTAATTGGGGAGCCCAGAACTGGACACAATACTCCAGGTGTGGCCTCATCAGGACAGAGTAGAGGGGGAGGATCACTTCCCTCGACCTGCTGGTCACACTCTTCTTTATGTACTTCAGGATATAATTTGCCTTCTTGGCCACAAGGGCACATTGTTGGCTCATGGTCAACTGGTCATCCACCAGGATTCCCAGGTCCTTCTCTGCAAGGCTGCTTTCCAGCAGGTCAACCCCCAACCTGTACTGGTGCATGGGGCTATTCCTTCCCAGGTGCAGGATCCTACACTTGCCCTTATTGAACTTCAGATTCCTCTCCACCCAACTCTCCAGCCTGTCCAGATCTCTGAATGGCAGCACAATCTTCCTGTGTAATCTAATACAAACCAGCCTCATAGCTAAACACTGGCAGAGCTATATGTGTAGTTTAACAAAGGAAAAGTTAAGGTATGACTTGATAACAATGAGGATAAAATATGGATGTCTTCTTCAATTTAGCAGAGTACAACAAAAGCCCAAGGCTGAATGTTGAAACGATGACAATTCATGCCGGAAATAAGGTGTACACTTTTAACACTGGACATAAACAGTTCTTCAGATAACCTGCCTGAGGTCACAGCATATTCTTCTGGAAATATTAAACAGGACTGAATGGTTTTTTTTTTTTCCCTTAAAAGATATGCTCTACTTCAAACAGGAATTAAATCAGGAGCATCCTGTGGCTTGTGTTATGCAGGGGGTCAGACTAGACGATCGCAATGGTCCCTTCTGGCCTTATCATCTATGAATCTAAATGGAACAGCACCAGGAGAACTCAAATCCCCTCACAGATTTAATAAAAGCCAAGAGCACATGACAGACCCAGAGGCAATTTGAGAGCTGCTAGCACGACCAACTGCTGATAATGTAGGGCTCTGCCAAGTGGTCAGACACTGGCACTGAGAGAACACATTTCATAATCTGACATCTGGGATTTCAGGTAGTTGTGTGCATCACATGCAGCAATACCAACAGCTAGAGAAGACAAGGAAAGCTTTAAGCTACCAGGAAAGTGATTCTTTGAAACAAAGAAATAGAAGAAAAATCAGTTTGCTTAATTTTATCTCCTCACAAGTAAAATAATAGGATTCATTAATTGAATATTATAGTATTTATTTTTCAATTATAAATAAATATCTAGTAGTAATGAACACTACATATAAAATTTATTCATATTCTAACATTGGTATTTATTTCTTACCCAAAAACCTTATTATTAACTCTGTAGTAAAAAACAGAGAAACTATAAAAGAAGAAAACACAGCCATACCTGACTTAGTGGCTGAGGCTGGATTTTTCATTTCCATATCTCTGCTCAAAATGAATGAGCCAATTTTATTGTTTCATAGTCACTTTTTTTTTACCACCTCAGCTCTATTCATTTCTTGCATGCTGTAATCACTTCACTAATTTCAATATATTTCTCTCTCATTTAAAATGAGATATTTCATGGAAACAAAGGATGAGACTGATCTCATCTAAATTTAAAATTACACTGCACAAATGTCTGTTTTTTGGTTTAGTCATCCTGGGCTCCCTCAGCAATCAGTAAAGAGGAAGTGGCACTTTTGAAGTGGGATTTCTCTGAACTACTTTAGATGTATATTTGAGGATGAGATTAATTTCTCAGGCTAGTACTCTTCAGTCTGGAAAAGAGACAACAGAGAGAAAGGATGTGGAATGCTAAAGGGTTACCAAATCATGAATGGCCTGCAAAAATATGAAAAGATATCAACTGTTGAGTGTTTCTGAAAAACAAACAAACAAACAAACAAACAAACAAACCAACCCTAAACCAGAAAAATAGAATACATTAAACAAAGATTACTGTAGCTTAATGAAATCAACCATACTGAAAATGAACAAAAGGAAGCGGTTCTTCCGAAGATTTGTGGAACTCTATGCCAAAGGACTGTGGCTGCTTAAAGTGTGTATGGATGTTAAAAGAATGTTGAACAAGTAGATGGAAAAGAAATAATCTGTAAATTGCTAAAATCTCAAAATGGCATGCACTGCAGAAAAAATCCTTTAAGTTGAAATAACCTGAGACTAGGAGAATTATCAGGAAAAGTGCCATATAAGTACTTACTCTCCCCTGAGGTAGGTGGACCCCTGGTCAGTCTGAGTATGGTTGCTGTTATGCTCATACATTGAATATAATGAGTGGCTTGGAATAGTGGTTTGAGATGAAAGTTAACTACACTGCAGATGACTGCATTTGATCAGATGAAATCCTCAGAGTGTCTTTGATAAGAAAACCAGCTCAGGTTTCAAAATAGGTTGCATGTGGGAGAAAGAGGGAAACAAGCCAATAAGGTGCTGGATTTGGAACTTTTGTAGGCAATCCAACTTCCCACCATTGTTGTGCTTATAACTGGTTAGTGCAGTCTATTAATATAATCATAGGGTTACTGGCTGTTCAAATGTTACTTTGCTTGTCCTTGAAATTTGAAATCTAATGGGGTTTATCCACACAGGTTAAAAAGGCCTGTACCCCAGTAGGCAGCTAAGCCCCATGCAGGCACTGGATCACTCTCCCCCAGTGCGATGAGGGAGAGAATCAGAAGGGCAAAAGTGAGAAAATCTGAGTTACATAGTCCACCACAGGGACCTGGTTCTCTGTTATTCACAAAAGGAGATTCAGCTGATTAGGCAACTTAGTTTTAATTTAACCTAGATTAAGTCCACCCTTCATTTCTGTACTTTTTAGAAAAGGTTAAAATTATGATGTTGAACAGGTTGCCCAAGGAAGTTGTTGATGCCCCCTCCCTGGAAGTGTTTAAGACCAGGCTGGGTGAGGCTTTGAGCAACCTGATCTAGTGGAAGGTGTCTCTGCTGACGGCAGGGGGATTGGAACTAGATGATCTTTAAGGTCCCTTCCAATCCAAACCATTCTATGATTCTATGATTCTGTGTTATACATTTGGGGGTGTGAGGGGGTGTATGTTTGTATATACGCATGCAGTCACAGAACAGAGAAACTAAGGTATGTTCAGACTACCTTCTTGTTAAGATATGACTCTTCTCCACATCAGTACTGAATTTAAACAAAGTGTATTATGTTCACCTATGAGTTTAGAAGATTATTTCAATTAGCAGATTATTTCAATTGCTATAACCCTTGATTATTTGTTTCAAATACCCAATAAAGCACACATTAAAACCTACATGTTGTCTTCTCTTTCCTAAGACTCCTGACAGATCTTGTAACATAGCTTGACATATGCACTTCACATTTTCTTTAAGAAACTGAAAGGAGTGTATAGCTTTCCTTTGGTCTTAACTGACTACTCTAGTGAAATTCCTTGTAAGAAGCAATACTGTCTTTAAGAGCAGAGTTTAAAAAATGTACTCAGAGGGCTCTGCAGGATTCGAGGCTCTCCTCTGTACATACACTTTCCATAATCCTCAGGGTCCATTTTCACAGTGTTTGCTTGATTCCCTGAAGGACTATAGAAAGGAATCTGAGGAATGTCAGAAGCCATGGGCTGCTGCCCGGTTTGCTTCCCTTGTACCTTTCTCTCCTCTAGCCAAAACTGGTGTCCAATATATAATGAAGCTCAATATATTTTGCAGGATCCAGAATAATACATCCTATATTTATACTATGGTGATATTGCCATTTCAGCTGAGAAAACAGGTATTTTATACATATAATTAATGCATTTTCTGAAAGGCTGAACTATAGTTTCTTTAAAAAAAAAAAAAAATGAAGCCAGAATGTATAACAACATTACTCATCAGTATCTTCTTCTACATTGATCAATTTGAATTTTTCACACCAGAGATTTAATATATTTAACCACAGAAAAGCTTAAAGCAAGTGACAAAAACAAACCTCCAGACTTCCCATATGCTTTTATACAGAATATGGAATGAAGTAGGAGGAGGAATGAAAAAAGACTCTATAGTACATTTTGAAGGATAGGTGACTTTACCTACAGTAACAAATCTCAGTGTGTTTCAAAAATGTGCAGCATCAGTGAACATAAATAAATAGATCTTCAGTTAATAGCAGAGCAGGGAGGATTTTAATATATTGAGTTCATGCGTGTAGAAAAAATTCTTCTCAAACATTGTACATTGAAAGGGATATAGATCAATAGGTACTTTTTGATAAAATGTCTGCATTGCTCAAACAGTTTTATGGAATACATGAGATGATCTCATGGAAAATTATGGCACACTGTAGAGTACAAGGAAAGAGATTCTGCCCTAACAAATAACATTCTGCCATAACACTGTGGCTAGAGATGGTGGAAAATATTCTTTGATGGTTTGTAGTGGTAACCAGTGCAGTCTACATGTTTTCTGTGTCCCACTATTGTTCATGCAGTTTAAGTATTAGATCATAAAGCAGCTATCATATGGATTTATGAACTGATTTTGCTGATGGCATTACCTGGCTCAGCTCTGTGTGTTTATGGTAAAAAAAAACAACCCACCAAACAGCAAGCAAATAAAAAAAAAAAAACAGATTAATAGTTTCATCAATGAAAGGAAGACAAAAGAAATGGTTATTAATATCCCCAAAGAAACATATCTTCAGAAGGAGAAATATTAAAAGAAATAAGTCAATTTTCCTATCAAAAGTGGAGCCCTGCAATGAAAGTGATACTGTGGTAGACATCCAGCAATGATGACCAAATGCTGATAACAGCTTTTATAACCTTGAAAATATTTAGAAAAAAAGTATGATTAGCGTTGGCCCAAAAATTATTTTTCAACATTGTCATCTTTATGAAATAGTCATCAAGATTTTCAGTAGCGGTTAGTGAAAACTGTTCTAATTCCAAAGCTTTGATTGTAGTTTATCAAAAACTTATTGGGAATATCATTATACTGTAATTTCTAAGTAAAGAAACCAATGTCCTGAATCAGCCATGAGAAATGGGTGGAGATCAGCATATTCAGGATAAGCTTTAAGAGTAATATCAATATGACATTTATGTCAAGTAGTAATATAAAGACCATTCAGAAACAGAAGATGAATGAGAGCTAAGAAAACATTACAGAGAACAACAGGAAAAGAAAACCAGTTCATAAACACTGCACTTAAAATCTGAAGACCAGCATAAAAATAATGAAACAAAATGCAGAAACCAGGGTCCAGCCAACGAACAGGATGGTGCAGAAAAATAGACAAGAACAAGAGAAAAATTATTTTCTTCATTGAAGATATTATAAAAGGTTTTAACTCCTCAAGGAGAGCTAACAATCCCTTAGGATTTATGACCAGCTTCTTACTATTCATTTTAATTCTGCCTGTGGTCTTTCTCCCATATGCTGTTCATGATTAAGAAATACTAATCAGCAACTTAGTTAAAAAAAACCCCACTATGATATAAGACACTATGAGGGGACACAAGGGATTCCTTCATGACCCCCTACCAGTTCCCATTTAATGAAATAAATCTCAGTCAGATTTAAGAAGCAGTGTAAAGAGTCATGAAGAAAGTTTCTGAGTCAGCTTCTCCTCATTTCCCTTAGGGACTTTGATCCAGTGTTATTAATGTCACTGGAAGACTGTCTGCTAACATCCAGGAACACAGCAAAAGGGTCTCACCTGCAAAACCACATTGGAACAAGAATCCATGCTCTATAATGAAGGGTTCTCTTTTTGTTACAGAATGTAGCTATTCTTTTTATCCCACAGTTTTCTGATATATCCAGAACATTGTCCAAAGCTAATGTGTTACTATTTTGTATTTGTTTTTAATTTCAAGTAGTGTATACAGCATTCTGTGTTTAAAAAACATCAATATTTGCATAGTCATTCAGAGATACATGCTAAAGCTATGGCAAATCAAGCCTGGCTAATGTTATACATCTATTTAAAGCTGACCTTCAACTGTTCTCTTTGATCCAAACTGTTTCTTCAGTGTTCTTCAGCTAATTGATTTTAACATTATATGTGAAATGTGGAGTGTACCTCAGAATCTTTTACATTAACTTTCTCCAGAAGACAGAAGAAGGGAAATATCTGACTAAAAATGCTTAAATGGATTCAACTGCACAAGTACAACCTATTAATTTGCACAGGAAAGTCTGAATGACAGAGCTAAGTTTAAATATGGCAAACTGCCAACTTAATTGAAACTGATAAATACGCACATGTAGGGCAACACACAACTGGTTTATTATTTGTGATTTTTGTTCCTGTAAATTCTGTTCAGTGAAAGCAGGTTAAATCTTTATGTTTGACTAGAATGAGTGTCTTTTTCAGACTTTACTTTTATTGAACTTATTTACATTTGATGCAAGTTGTTTGTGTGTTTCTTTAAGGGTCTTGCACCTGCTTTTTTCTAAGGCCCACAGCCAGATGTGGAAAAACACACTGAGTCTGAGCATGAAAGAACTCCACTGTAAGATAACTGCATCTTTGAACCTAAGAGCATGGATTTCTGCAAAGAAATTCACATGAAGTCATGCCTTCTTTTCACTTTAATAGAAACACATCAATATGATATTATATAATTTCATACTAAGTAGAGGTATATTTTTATTGCGTTAACTTTCATTTAAGTAACTAGGAACTTGTAAGGGAACTACTTTTATGTATTCATGTGGGAATCACTGCTCTTTACATAGGCATCAACTCATTTCTCTTTCCCATGAATCTCTCCATACTCTTCCTACCTGCTGCCCATCTGTTATGACTACAGTTTAGTTTTAAACCTTAATCTAGAAAATATTTCACACGTAACTTCAAGTATTCAAATATCCTTCCACAGTTTGGGATTCAAACTCATGTGCACAGATACTACATGTATTCGTGAATGATTGGTGGCTTGTATCGTTAGGTCACTGAATAAGGGAACTTGAGCACAATTCCTGGTCAATAAGTAAACACAAAGGCAAATGGATACAGAGAGGTTAACTATTATTGGTAATTGAAACAATGCAGTTTTAATTGTGATTTCATGGGTTTGGGATCCTCTGTGAAATTCAGAGTCTTTAATTTTGTCTACCACTAGCAACTCCTTTTTATTATGTGTATTTTTGGCATGTGGAAACTTACATTAATTTTCTCAATATATATAGGTCAAAATGTATGCCAAACTTTTAATTCAAAAATATAAGACCAAAGAGATTTGCAGCCTTGCAAAGCTCTCATGAAAATTTACAGTAGGAACCAAAGAATTTAGAATTGAGGTACGTAGAAATCAAGTCTATTAACACACTGATCCCAGATAATGAAAAATCTGATAAATCAGAGTTTAAACACAGAGGGGACTATTATAATAATCTGTTCTGATCTCCTACGGTGCGCAGACTATAACTTTTCAGCCAGTAATTCCTGATCTCTGTATGAGATACAGCTCTTCTTCTAAAAAGACAAACAGTCTTAGTTTAAACTTTAGTGGCAGATACTCTATCTGAACCCACTGCAGTAACTCTAACAGTTAATCACACTGATTGTTTCATAGATGTGGTTGATTTCCAGTCTGAACTTACCTAACATTCTCTGTCAGCCTTTGGATGTCAGTATGACTTTGCTATATCAGATACCTCTCTTCTATCAGAATTCCTTCCCTAGTACTACTGTCATCATTACATGATCACTAAATCTCTTCTTTGATAAACTAAATGGAGAGAGATGTCTCGTTCTTCAAAGTTTTTTTAAAAAAATTAGATTTTTTTTTTCCATCTCTGTTCTGAACTCCTTCAATAGCGGTGTTGACTTAATCGGTTTACATGGTCCAGTAACTGGCCTAGTAACTCTATATATAACCTTCTCCTTCTATGTCAGCTATTACCTCAGCCACAACTGGAGAATGTATTTACCATCCTGCCAGTATGATCTATATTCTTGGTTCCTAGGCATATGGACTTACATTTGTCTTTAAATGAGAAAAGTAAATCAAGGGGCTCTCAGGAACCAATTTTTACACATGATTATTCCTTTTTTCTTAACCAATTTCACTGATCTGCAAATTTTATTACAGTTTTATGTTTGCTTCCAGTAAAGTACTTGATTAGTACTGGGCCAAAGAGAGATTCTTACAGATCTCCTGATTGTCATCCAGACTTTAACAGCTGAAGATGCCCACACTCTTCACCAGCTGTTACATGCAAATTAAAGCCTAGGTCACTTATATTCTCCATGAATTTCTGAATTCAGATTTAATAGTCCTCAAGTATAGGGTACCAGACCAAACACTTCATGCAATTTATGTAGACTACAGTAATAAACCTTAGACATGAAGGCAAGAATTTGCTGTTTTAATTAATATCCAAACAATCTTACAAAATAATTTTTAGTTCAGTTGTAAATACAGTAAATGTTTTTTGGGTTTTTTTAAGAAAGCAGATCTTTGCTTTGGTAGCTACCTATTGATGAATACCAAAGTGAAATTGTAGTCTCTATAAGTTCCTAATAAATTAGTAAAAATTTTAAAGAATCTTTAAATGAGTTTGTGAAAGATGAAATTAGTTTGTTGAGCCTGGAGAAGAGAAGGCTCTGGGGAGACCTTATTGTGGTTTTTCAATACTTAAAGGTAACTTACAAGAAAGATGGGGACAGATAGTGATAGGACAAGGTAAAATAAAAGAGGGTAGATTAAGACTACACAGAAGGAAGAAATCTTTTACACTGAAGGTGGTGAAACACTGCAACAGGTTTCCCAGAGACACGGTAGAAGCCTCACCCCTGGAAACATTTAAGACATTTGTCATTTTGGACAGGGCTCTGATCTAGTTGAAGATGTTCCTGCTTACTACAGGGAGGCTGGACTAGATGGTCTTAATGGCCCCTTCCAACCCAAACCATTCACAGAATCACAGAATATTAGGGATTGGAAGGGACCTCAAAAGATCATCTAGTCCAATCCCCCTGCCGGAGCAGGAACCTAAACGAAATTACACAGGATCGCATCCAGGTGGGTCTTGAATGTCTCCAGAGAAGGAGACTCCACAACCTCCCTGGGCAGCCTGTTCCAATGCTCTGTTGATTTTATGAAATTTACAGGAATTCACACACTGCATCAAATTTTGCCTTTGGCATGATCAAGAATCATTTGTGAAGAAATATTGGGTTTGGTAGGGAACTTGGTTTGGTAGGGAATTAGGGTTTTCTAGAGACCTTGATTCAGTCTCCAAGTCTGTCACAGCTTTTCTATGTGACTTTAATAATACAGATGCAATTAATTAGACTAAACTTAGCTATGCAAAAGCATAGTTGTTAACAGAAATAAAGACATTAAGCAGCCTTTATAGTCAATTGAGAGAAAAAGACATTTTTTTAGGGTGTGATTTATCTGCTCTTTAGATACTTCGTTGATGTTGAGAAGAATTACAGCTTGGAAGTGTCTGTTTTTCAATCCTGATTTAAAAGAGACCTTAAAGTTTACATGCAGATATGTACACCATGGACAGCTACAACGGTTTAGATGAGTCTTGCTGTGTGTGTATTTGTGCCTTAGTTTCTGAATATAAATTAAGAATCATTATATCTTCTTTCTGCAGTTGGTTTTTTTTTAGGTCTGTATAGACCATACATTCCCAAGATAAAGTCTTCTCTCATTTTATATACAAATGTAATTTCAACCTGGAACAGTTCAACCACTACATTGGTATGAACATACTCACATTTTTAATAAATAAATCACTAAATTAGTTTAAATAAATTATTTTCTTGACCCCAACTAGGATTTCTTTTTTTGATGATAGTAACATAATTTCTCTTTAATGGCACGTATATCTGCAAGTTTCCAGACCATCTCAATGTCAAGATGTGCTTGAATATAAGAAACTTCATTCAGAAAATTCAGTCTTGACACTGTTCCCATATTGCCAATTTCATAAATCTATCTTAAAACAAAACAAAAAAATAATAATTTTAAATCACTTCATCCTCCTCTCGAAAGCAGTTACTGTACTTTGCTATAAGCTGTTGTTGCAACTGTAAAGCAAGCCTGTGCAAATTGATGTTAAGGAAGTGCTTGAGTGCTTTTGGACTTTGCGTAATTTGTTGAGAACTTGTCTCTTTTTAATTAAATCTTTCAAACAGCAGAAGGGTGAGGACATCATAGAATGGTTAGGCTCTCCAGTAGACAGAGAAGTGAATTTGGACATGAAGAACTCCTCGGATTTTAGTAATGCAGAGAATTTTATTTCTTGTTAGTTTTGATTTTATAAATTATCATATTGCTTTATCACTAACATTTGAAAAATAATGTTAATGGATAGGAAATTATTAAAGAATGCTAGATGTAAATCTCACTAGGCTTAAATGATCACAGTTATTCAATCTAATGAGAAACATAAGTATTTTCCAAAAGTTAGATGGGTGTGTAAGTGATATACAAATCAAAGAGCAGGTAAAAGCTAAGATTTCAACCTGTACAGCAACACAACTGAAAATGAGCTACCAGGCTACCATGTGGTACTGGAAAATCATCTGGCTTGCTGTGAACAAGGGCTTGACACTGCAAAGTTAAAACCTCTAAGTGACTCTTAGATGAGGGGGCCTAACTGTAGCTGACTGGTTTATGTGTTAAACAGACTGGCTTTGCGCCAAAGAAAAATTGCAGAAAGGTGTCCTCCCACCAGAGCATATGAGTAACTGCTCTGATGCTTTGGGATGACTACATAACTGAAGTCATATGCCACGCTGACAGTTTTTATTTTGCTCTTTGAGGGATGTTATCATATACAAATGAGTTTTCTGATAGTATCTTCTTTATAAAAAACATCTCTGTATTAACATTCAGTGGAAGACTTGAAATGTCAGATGGAAACTGAGGTGGGAATGAGGTGGGAGTGCAAAAACACCAGCTAATTCCAATTAGACAAAATATTTGTTCTAACCTTTCAGGAACAATATTTAAAAAAAAAAAAACAAACAAAAAAACCCCCCAAAAAAAACAACCAAAAAACCCCCCCAAAAACCCAACAAACCAACAAAACCACCATTATATTAAGTTATTTTGATCATATTTTAATAATTCAAAATATTTTAATTTTAATCTTAATTAATTAGATATGGCCTGTATCCAGGGTTCCCACACATATTCAGTGGGTCTGGATTTCTGAAAATCCTGCCATGCAACAACATGGACATTGACAAGAGTTGTTTCACAACTACCAAACTAAGGCAATATTTTATTTTTTTTTTTTCAAATTCAGTGGTTCATCCACATATCCCATGAAAACTCTACATCTTCATTGATTGAGTCACACTGAAATAGAAGAGCTGAATATTTTAACAAAAATAATAGCTTTTTTCCACCAAAAAATACCCTCTCAAAACTTTGAGCTGAAAAACACTTTTTGTTTTTAAACACAAAATCAAATATTTATTTCTCCATTTATTTTCTTTATGTTTTAAATTATATCTATTACTTTTGGTTTAAATTAGTAAATATATATATTAAAAATTGTATAAATGTCATAAAGCCATTCATTTTAAATAGTAGGTATGAAAATTTTAACATTTTCCAAACTTCTTTCCTTTATCCGAAAGTATTTGGCAAACTTGAGCTAACTTCAGAAATAATTTCATCTCTTCCTGGAACAAGCTTTCTTTCTGCATAACTGCAACATGTTTTACAGCTATTCATTTAAAAATTTTTAGAGACCTACGAATTGTCACCATGTAAATACCAGAAATAAATTAAATCACGGTCCCTTCTTGACATATTCATCAATATTTATTTGTTAGTTTTCATCCCAACTGAATTTCTGTCCTAATTGCAAGTTTATTTTATCAGGCCAGTACGTCATGATAGCTGAACTGTTTTCAAAGATTTGTACTTTTCATAAGCTTTCTAACACTTGTCTCATACTTCACCTGATCTGCACTGAGGTCATACATATAGCTATTTTATTACCTGCTGAGTATTTTGATTACAGATTCTAATCTTTAAAATAAAGCAATCTCTCTTGATATCTTCTAGCCACAGTCTCCTAGCAACAAAGCTTCCTTTTACTTCCCTTGATTCTGAATGCAGAATAGTTTATTATAGTTAAACATTTTTTTATTATTATTTCAAGTAATCTGACTTTTTCTTTCAGGAAAAACTTTATTTCCTTAAAATGTTATAAATCAACGTAAGATCACAAATAGGCAATTTTAAACATCTTTAATCAAGCAAAACAACACCTTAACACACTTGCAATCCTATTTAAATTCACTTGGGCCACATGCATACTAAACTTTTTTTCTCTGTATATAAGGCTGACAGAATTAGATAGCAAGTGGCAAAAGGAAAGTTCCTTCTTAAAAGTGTTAGAGGAGTTTGTAGTTGGTAGAGCAGTAACTTTCTCAAACCTAAATTCCCTCTCCTTTGAAACACAGAAAACAACTTCCTTTGATTCATTAAAAATTTTGTCATATAAGACACCCTGAAATAGAAAAACTTTATTGATAAATTCTTATTCATTATTCGTCATCAAAGATTTGGTTGAAGATTTTACTTCTTAAGTCTTTAAGACAAAGTCTTAAATGTAAAACTTGCAAAACTCACAAACTCTTTTATTCCTGTCCTGTGGCCTTCACGTAGCCCTGTAAAGCCACACAATGCTGAGCACTGTCCAGCTGATTACATTACTATGCTCTTTCCTGCTGCTGGCATTTAATAGTACCACCTGAGAGACCAGTTCAGTCATTCTCACCCATTTATCAGCTCAAGTGTATAACAGATTTGAATTGCATTTATCTGGTCATCTTGAAGATTTTTATATGCATGCTGTAAAATCTTTCTGTTATCATACAGAAGGTGTATTTAACATATGACAATCTCCCCTGCCATCTAGGTCCAAAGGCAGAAAGTTTCCCAAGGTTTTTGTTGCTTAATACTCATGTTTCTATGGAGATACAGAAAGAATGGGACTAGCATTCTGCCACAATCTTTTCTTCTTTGTGTTCACTCAAGTATGACTCTTTCTACATTATTGTACTTTTTCCTTCTGATGATCCAATCCGATCCAATCCAATCCAATCCAATCCAACCCAATCCAACTAGTGAAAAAGAAATGAATAAACTTCTACCTGGTCATGGATACATTCTCCTGCTATTTTCTATATATCCATTTAATATTTGTTACATATACTTAAGGATTCTTATGGATGAGCTAAATAAAGTTCTGTAATGTCATTGTCTGATACTCATATCTGAGTCACTGTGATTAGTTTACTCTGCCATATGACCAAGAAAGTCATCATACTTCTGATAAGATTTTATATTGGCCATGTAATATTTTCATCAGTTCTAGTCAACTGCCTGAACACCCAAGAAATTTCACATTAGTCTAATCTATGTCTGAGCATGTGCAAGGAGGAAAGGGTGGGCTCCCGGAGCCAGAGAAGTCTGTGGGTGGGACAGAGAGTCCCCTCAGGAGCAGCCGATCTCACGAGCGGGACTGATGTGGCAGGGGCATTGCCAGGAGCAACTGAGGGTGATTTAAGTGACCCCTGGGGAGTGCAAGCGAACAGGATGGGCGAACAGGGTGTGGGACGTCAGAAGGGCGTGGGGTGGCAGTTTGCCTGTCAGTTCGCCTGTCAGTTCGCACAGGCAGGGGAAGCAGGGGAGACAAGCAGGGGAGGGGGGTGGGGCCA
>NW_010305665.1:30043-30442 GCF_000700745.2 Antrostomus carolinensis
AACCTGTCCAAAAGCTGTAGGTAAAAGAAATCTGGCAACCCAGACAGAGGTCCCACGTAAAGATGCAGTTGTCCAGGTCCCTCGCTGCAGGGAGTGCTGGAGCATTTCACTTGAAATGGAGAAGTGCAGGGACAGCACCTGTATTCACTGCAAATAGGTAAACAATCTGCTCAGTATGATGGCTGAACTGAAAGAGGTTGAAAGGCTGAGGACTATAAGGGAGTGAGAGAGGGAGACAGACTGGTGGAATCAGGCCCTTCCATCCCTGAGCCAAAGGCAACAGGTTTCACATGTAGCACAGGATCCCCTCTCCTCTTGCCACCAGGAAGAGGAGGGGACCTAAGAGACAACAGGAATGGAAACAGGTCCCTCCTCAGAGAGGCCAGGGCAGCAGGCGGA
>NW_010305665.1:30489-30705 GCF_000700745.2 Antrostomus carolinensis
GTGGCCTTGGAAATTGAGGGCCAGACAAGTGAAGATGGAAAGGAAGGTCCACCTGTGGAGACATCCAGGGTGAGTCAGTGACACCCACACCTCAGGACTAGTTCAAACAAGAAAAAAAGGAAGGTAATTGTGGTAGGTGATTCGCTTCCGACAGGAACCGAGAGCCCCATATGCAGACCAGATCGCCCCCACAGGGAAGTCTGCTGCCTCCCTGGG
>NW_010305666.1:0-242 GCF_000700745.2 Antrostomus carolinensis
GACACTCCCACCTGCCAGACTTCAAGCGTTTAGTAAATTAGCTGTAGAAATTAACAAATCCGGGGTCAAATCTGGAGGCGATTACCCCAAAGCAAAAGCACGAGGCTGGCAATAACAGCCAGCTCGCTCAGGAAGGTGTAGGAAGGAAAACCCTCATGTTTGGGAGGGGGATGAGGGCCATGCCCATTTTGCTCACATGGCAGGGGGCTATCATGGGGCCGCGGCTGGCTTCTAGGGGGCAC
>NW_010305666.1:303-13944 GCF_000700745.2 Antrostomus carolinensis
GTGCAGCCTGACAGAGTTGTTGACGTTGCACTTCAGCCGAATAGTCAACCGAAGCCTTTTTATGTGCGATGTGGTCCCTCGTGCCAGCGCATCCCGGGAAAACGTTTACAGGATGCTCTTAGCATTGCATTATGACCCAGTGTTAATGCCATACGTACTAGTTCTGCTCGTTGTTGAAGACAGGGAAACTAACTTGAAGCTGCTAGACACAGCCTCAATGTATTGTTGTGAAACGTCAGGTAGCTCCATCAGAGCAGGTACTGAAGTACAGCATCAGACTTAGAACATGGATATACATTCCGTAATCTCAGGCCAAGATACAGAGGAATGTGGCTGAGGTCCACTGAGGAATGTGGAAGGGTCTTTAGGTGAGTCATGTTGTGAAAGACCAGCACAACCAGAACAAGCTCCAGATGAAGACTTGTCAATCCCTTCTGTACTTATGGCAATATAGTTTTATAAATTTTTGAAAATAAACATACCTGTATTGAAAATATCAGACACAATCACTACATTATCTTCCTCAGTGGAATAACCTATGACACCCTCAATTTTAGGTAGAATGATGCAACATTCAATATTTAAAGCTAACCCCAAGCTATCTTTACAGAAAACAGAAATTTAAAATATTCAGAGACAAAAAATCATCACGTGCAATGAAGGAGGACAGAAATACAGCGTACAGCACTTCTTGTTCGTGCAACAGTTCTGTGTGCACTGCCACACTTGCAGAAATCGGTCTCCTTCTGTTAACAAATGAGAATGCCCAGAGAAGGAGACAGCACCCACCACAAAAGAGATCACCCTTCATGCACCTACACACTAAAAAAATAAAATTCTCTTCAGCTCAGATGGAAACCCATGCTACAGCTACAGTGTTCGTGCACATTTTTTCACATAGTAAATCAGTGAGAAAGTTTTTGAAACCACTAAGTCAATCAGATGAAAATAATCTACTTTAATATAAAAGTAACCAAAAGCATAAGTGTCCTATCTACCTTCCCCATATTTCATATTTACTGTGAGGGTGGTTGAACATCGGAACAGGTATGTATTTAATCAAATATCTGAATAGCAACAATTGACAAATAATCTAAGTAGACAAGACTAATCAGGCCCACTCACTAAAAAACAGGAACTGCTAGCAACATAAAAATAGAAACATACTCATATCTATGAAATTGTCAGCAAGTGAAAAGGCCAAGAGTAAACCCAGCATGTTGAACCTAAAAAGCAGGTTGAATCAGAACAATGAGTCATCCTGAAATGCTAATTTCAATACTTGTGAATGAAACTATTTTACCAGCACTCCTCCTATAAAAGAGCACTTGTGTAAAGGCTATTTTTTACACTCAGTTTCCAGCAGAGAGCTGTGAGTATTGAACTAACCGTATATATATCATATGACAGTATCAATTTCTGTAGAGTCATTTTACACTCCAATATGAGAAATAGCCTTCTGCACATTAGTCTGTAACTGGAAAGTTCTCTTACAAGACTCTGCTGCCTCAGACAACCCTGTCTGGTACAGGAAGACACGTCAAGATACAGTATGTTCCAAAATAATGACGCTGTACTAAGAGACAGGTTTCTTTGCTTTTTTATGCCAAAGCAAATGTGTTAGTTTTGTCAGTGAAAAGGCTCTAAGTCCAAACTAAAAAGACTGGTGGAATCACTCTATTAAAAAAAACAAAATAAAAAGAAAATGCAATTCATTACAAAATACAGCATATCCAGGACTGAATGATAATTCTGGAGGTGGAAAAAAAGTGCTACAGATTCATCTCAGAAAGCTCTCTGCTATCCCATGTTACCTACACAGGCTACATGCTTGGCTGCTTGATCCACAAAACTGTGGGTCACTTAACACCCATGAAATTTCACAGAATCTTATCATAGCTGAGGCTGGAAGTGACCTCTAAAGACCCCCTAGTCCAGCCCTCTGCTCAGAGCAGAGTTGTATCCAGTTGGGTTTTGAGTATCTCCATGGCTGGAGACACCACAACCTCTCTGGGCAACCTGTTCCAATGTTCAACCACCCTCACAGTAAAAATGTTTTTACGTATGTTAAATGGAGCTTCCTGTATTTCAATTTGTGCCCATTGCCTCTTGTCTGGATAGCATTGAGAAGAGTCTGGTTTCATCTTTACTCCTACTATCAGGCTTTTAGATATATCAATAAGATCCTCTCCCTTGAGCCTCCTCTTCTCAAGGCTAAAGAGCCCCAGCTGTCTCAGCCTGTCCTTACACTCCTTTTATCTGTGGTTGCACAAATGCCTCTTCCCTGGCTTGCTCCTTGGAAAAAGTACTTCATTCCCTCAAATCTCAAAACCCCATTACACGGTGATTGTGCTCCTAATGTATTTTTCTTCCATCCCATTGTTGTGTGTTGACCCTGGCCAGCAAGTAAGCACCAAACACAGCTTCAAGCTCGCTCCCCCTGCCTCCTCCCCCAGCAGGGGACAGAATAGGGGAAGAGAGAAAACTCGGAGGTCAAGATAAGATGGTTTAATAAGTGAAGAAAAAAGAGTGAGGATTAATAAAATGTCTTAAGTGAGAATAATAATAAAAAAATATGCTAAAGTAATCACTCACCAAGGTCCACAAGCAGACTGATGCCCAGTCAGTCTCTGACAGCCAGCTTTGAAGCCAAACCCCACCCCATCCTTTTCCTCTACCCAGTTTTATTGCTGAGCATGACGTTATATGGCATGGAGTATCCCTTTGGTCAGTTGGGGTCAGCTGTCCTGGCTGTGTCCCCTCACAGTTTCTTGCCCACCCCCAGTCTGCTTGCTGGGATGGGAGCATGGGCAGAGTGGGAAGAGAGACAACCTTGACCCTGTGCAAGCACTGCTCAGCAATAGCCAAAACACTGTTATGTTTTCAACACTGTTTTAGCCACAAACTCAAAACACAGCACAATATTGATGCTATGACGAAAGTTAACTTAATCCCAGGCCAGATCCAGAACACCTGCAAAAAACACCCTTGGAACAAAAGATTCCCCACTTTGAAATTTCACAGTCATGGTTACGGCAACCCATCTGAGTTATACCACTTAAGATCTACTCATTACCTGCATGCCAAACTTGTTTCTTACTGTCTAAAAGAAGAGACAGTGGCACATTAAAACATCAAACAAATGGAGAAGAAAACCAAAACAAACCAAAACAAAAATAGAAGCAGACAACAGTGTATAACTAAAGAGTTAAATTATTTAAGAACTTAGAAGATAGAAAAGGCAAAAATATAAAGAAAGAATGTTAAGTTAATCAGAGACAGTGACATTGCAAATACTAGTATTGTTTTACTCCTAGATGTAAAAACCAGAATTGTCCAAAAGAATGTGGAACAGCAGAAATGTTTCTATTTCATATTTGAAAAACATAAACAGTTTTTCACATTATAAAACATTGAAATAATTTCCATTAAATCAATAATTATTTTCCATTTAATCAATAATATGAAAGAATAGTAAAAGCAGCAACTGAAATGTTTATTTTCAAATGGCAGGTCAAAGAATTATTAGAAAAATAAACTAAATATGTGGTAGGTAGCAATGCTAATCATTAAATTTGTTCCTAACAACTTCTGAAATGCTGAGGAAATTCAGTGAACTAGAAGAAAGTTAAAGTTGTAACAATATTTAAAGGGTAAATAGGATGACCCACTTAATTACAGGTTTTTCAGGCTGACAGCAAGCATGGGCAAAAATATGGGAAAGGCAGGTTCAGGTCTCAATTAGTGAAAGAAGTGAAAGGGAGAAGAACCGGAATAACCAAACAGAAGACAGTGGTGCAGGCTGTACAGCCATGCAATCCCCCCCTTCCACACACGCACGCACACACACACACACACATGCACTTATAATTCTATTTAACATTTTTCATCTATGAAACAAGAAATAGATTGCAAACCACCTAAGATGAGGGAAACTAAAAATAATGGCAAAAGGACATATTTCTGATGCTAAACCTTTGGATTGTTTGACTTGTTGGGTACAACCCAAAACATTTCAAATCAAATGTAAATGTGAATAGGAACAAATTCTACCTGCTGCTTCTGTAAGGCAGGAGAAAAAAAGAAAAAAGAACTTGGATATAGATTTTAACAAATACAAATTATGCTCTGGCTAAAAATGGTAGTTGAGTCTTGGGATCTGGGTGATTAATAGGCACTTTTTGATCCTTGCCAAGTAAGTTTTACTTTACCAAGGTGAAATTAAGGGGTGCTTTTATCATTGTTGATAAGTTAAACCACAAAAATAAAATTTTGAGCAGAATTTAATACATACATCTAGTCTTGCAATACTAATGGAACTTGGACAAAAAATTGTAGGAGAACTGTGGAGCCAGAACTTTAAGTGACTTTTTACATATGGTGAAACTGAACTTCAGTCCTGGAGTCAAAGGATAAAGGGTTTACCAAAGTTAAAGCAGAAGCTGTACTGGAGGTTTCAAAAATGATAGTCAGATGATAAATAAGGTTTACATTTGGATGAAGTACTTACTTCTGTTCATTCAGACTAAATTTAGCCCAGGTAAGTGTCATTCTACTTTAAATAATCATAGTGATTTCACAGACAACCAGCCCACACCTAGCCTAGATAAAATGGCTGAAGAACTTGTGCATGTGAAGTGAACTTACTTCTTAACTACTTAAGTACACACTACTTAACTACTTTTAAGTGCATCTACTGGCCGTATGGATGCTTTCAAACAGCAGAACAACCAGATTTGACTTCTGTAGCAGGAAAAGAAAGGAATAATCAGCTTGCAGCTGCATTGATAGCTGCAGATACAGAATTAGAGAAAACCCAAATTAAGAAAAAGTGGAATCTGAGTTCAGCTCTCCACAGGTACTGCCTAACCACACTGTCCAAGTTTATTGCAATGGTAAAAGAAGATTTCAGAAAGGTAGGATTAAAGCTGAAAGACAAAATTTCAGAAAAATAGGAAGTGGTAACAGAAGGTCTTTGGGAAAATATACTTTAATTTTGCTAATCTCTAATAAGAAAAATATAACATCACATGTTTTGTTTCGTATGAGCTTTATATTCTTATTACATAAGCAGGTCTCAGATTACTACCTGACAGGAAAATCATTTAAGTTTGGTTGATTTATTCAATACTAAAGAAAAATTTGTTTTAAAATAATTAAGGATAATTTCTTAACCTCATTAAAAAATATAAGACTAAAAAAAAGTCTTGTGTTTTCAAGTACTGGGGTGTTCTTCCAAAGTGCAATGAACAACAGTGCTTCGCATAACTACAGTATAACAACAAATTGCCTTTGTAAAAACAATTCTGAAGGCTTTACTGTGTCATCATAAACTCCCTGTGTGTTGATCCTGTTCCTATTGGAACAAAAATAGGTGTACCACGACATAAAAATTTTGCATCTTGACTGCTTTTAAACTCAAGCACAGTGTGGTAACTCAAACACATGACTTTATTTTCCAATCTCTGCATACCTGAAATTGGAGCATGTTATCTAATATAATTAAAACTGAGTCTGAGAGCTGATCATACACTGTCATATACAACTGACTGGATCGGGGGAACAGAAACACAGCCAGGGCAGGGAGTGCCATGAGGCACTGGCTGCTGTGTTGGGTGTCTCAACAGAGGCTACAGCAAACCAGACACTGCGCTATTAAAACTGAGGAGCAAATCTGTCCCTGCCAAAGCAGACAGGTACAGGTGCATTGTGCAGAGCATGGCTTGTCCAAGCAGAGGATTAAACCCCAGGAACACAAGTGAGCTGCACTTGCTAACAACTTCAATGTGACTGCCCAAATGGGAGCACTTGGTGAATCAGAACTATAATCTCCTGAAAATAATCAAATGCACCAATATTGAACATGAGAGAGCTAATCATCATCTAAAGATAATCAATAAGAGAATCATATATACATTACGCTTAAAGAGTGGGGTTTTTCTGTCAGATTTTTAGTTCTGGACAAATGATGAAAAGACCCGGCTTTGTGATCTTTCTTTAAAGCTTCTTCTCATCATGTACAGGGATATGCAGCATCTATTATGCAAACAGACATTTTTTCAATGGCCAAAGAATAGCTTGTTATTTTTAGCTCACACTAATGCATTGTCAAGAAGCATAGTTCCGAAAAAAAAATTAAAAAATTACAATTATAAATGTAATAATTTATTTAGCAGCTGGAAATCCGTTGAGAATGGACAGACACTTTGAGTAAGTGCCTGAGAGAACAAGTAAGAATGTACAGTGTGGTCAAAATGTCCTTTGTTTGTTTATTCAATTTCCTTTAATTTATAAGAAGAACAGTGAGTGCACTGTAGAATCTTCTGGAACTAAAATGATGTACTGGAGACCTTCAGCTTATGCTGCGACATAGCATACATAGCCATAGGAGGAGATGCTGAAGTCACTTGGTTTGTTCAGCCTGGAGAAGAGGAGACTGAGAGGAGACCCCATTGTAGTCTATAACTTCCTCACAAGGGGAAGAGGAGGGCCAGGCACTGATCTCTCTGGTTGCCAACAATAGGATCAGAGGAAATGGCAGGAAGATGTGCCAGGGGAGGTTTAGGTTGGACATTAGGAAAAGGTTCTTCACCCACAGGGTGGTGGAGCACTGGAACAGGCTCCCCAGGGAGGCAGTCATGGCACCAAGCCTGACAATATTCAAGAAGCAATTGGACAACGCCCTCAGACACATGGTCTGAATATTGGGATTGTCCTATGCAGAGACAGGAGTTAGACTTGATGATCTTTGTGGGTCCCTTCCAACTCACAACATTCTACAATTCTATGATTCTGTGATCTGGGTTTGTGCGTTCCTGTGAAGGTCTTATTCTGCTGGAAACTAAGTGCAAGGAGCTGAGCACTAAAAGAGCAGACTTAAATGAATCACAGAATGGTTTGGGTTGGAAGGGACCTTTCAAGGTCATCTAGTCCAACCCCACTGCAGTAAGCAGGGACAGCTTCAACTAGATCGGGTTGCTCAGAGCCCCATCCAGCCTGACCTTGAACGTTTCCAGTGATGTGACTTCTGGATATGACTTCTCTCTGGGCAACCTGTTCCAGTGTTTCACCACCCTCATTGTGAAAAATTCCTTCCTTACATCTAGTCTGAATCTACTCTCATTTAGTTTAAAACCATTACCCCTTGTCCTATCACTACAGGCCCTTCTAAAAAGTCTGTCCCCATCTTTCTTATAGGCCCCCTTCAAGTATTGAAAGGCCACAATAAGGTTTCCCTGGAGCCTTCTCTTCTCCAAGGCTGAACAATCACAACTCTCTCAGCCTTCCTTCATAGGAGAGGCATTCCATCTCTCTGATCATTTTGTGGCCCTAAAATCCCTAAGTCGCCTCATGGAGACCCTTTGGTATAAAACTTACCATGTTTCCTTGCTGCTATTTTTTTAATAGTAATTTATGGGTAGAAACTGGGTATCACTTACAAGTGATTCAGGATAAAGGCCTGTCTGATGAGCTTCGACATCTCACGGAAGGTCTTAGCTGTCCTCATGACGCCTACATCAAAAAGTGCAATTATCTAACAGCAGTTTGAACCTTTTCTTAATTTCTTTGCAAATTTGATTTGTAAATCATGCTGTAAAACAGCATACAAGGACCTAGTAGAAGGAACTTGAGTTTAGATCTAGCCATACATGCCATGAAGAAACAGGCATGTATGGCTAGATTCTGGGATCTCAGGAAGGACAGGCAAAATGTCAAAGAAAATATAAGACTAACAACTGAAATTTTCAAATATTAATACTCCTAGGCTTCAAGGTAAACAGTCTTAGCAAGGCATAGAGGCTCTGCAACACTCTAATTAAGAGAGGAAGTAACTTAGGACTTTGTGTTTTCAACACGAGAGTGGAAACAATGCCTTGGCCAGGGTCGCCTTTGCTTCATCTGGCATTAGTTTGTACTAACTGTAGCTCATCAAGAGAAGAACCGTCATCTCTGTAGTGATGGAAAACAAGATAAACAATTGAACACAATCAGCACTGCTGGTGTTTCAGCTGATAGTATTTCACAATGATTCAATGCACTCATCTAAAGTAAATATTAAAAGAAAGTGGAAATAGGTATGAAAAGAATGTTGCCCAGCGTCTCTCTTTTGGGTTAATCAGGAAGATGACTGGATCCATGCTAGTGCTTCAATAGTGTATCATCCTAGATCATTTGCCATCAAAAGCAGTTCACATTCTCCTTATAGTAAAGTCCTGTCTAAACCAAAGTCAGTGAGAAAATTCTTACGGATTTCAGTAAGGTCATGATATACTCCATGCAATGTTAGGAAAGCCAAAAGTATAATTTCTAATTTTTGTAATATTAATTTTCACCTAATCATTGTACCTGCCTTGTTAGTATTTTTTAAATGTTTGTAATAACAGGAATATTTGAGTGAGGAAATTGAGAAAACTACTACTTTCCAGAGTACTTAAAACTACCTACCAGTTCATTAGATCTTGTAAACTTTGAATATTTCTCTATGCTCAGACACGACTACTGGCCAGACAAGCCACCCACCTGCATGAGGTAATTACCAGTCTTGGCAGATAAGGTCTGCTCTAAATCTAGACAGCATTGTGTTTGGTGGCCCTCTGCCAGGACTCACTAGCTTTCTAAAAGGGGTCCTTCTACAGCCACCATGTGCTGGGCTGTCAGTATGATCATCCAGATGGGACTGAAAGAGTCCCAAGGACATTTTCTTTCTCATCAAGAAATAGCTAGCAAATCCAGTGGAGTGGAAAGTAGAGTAGCCCTCATTGACATGGAAACATGAAAGGACAGGTTGCTGAAAGACATCAAATGTATCCAGTCTCTTAAAAAATAAATGGATATTGGAACAATTTTTCTAGATTGAGATCCAGAGAAAGGTTTTACATGAACACAAACAGCAGCTTATGTTTGCCTTGGAGTCTTTTTCCAGTACAAGATGTTCTGTTCATTTTTAATATGTGTTATTTAAAGTGGAGCTTCTTCTTGGTGGCAAGAAGACTCCATTCCTGTTGAATGAAGAGAACAATATGGCTTCAGTTACTGCCTATCATCCGGCAGTAAGTGCACTCAGTGACACTTAGTCGTGATAGCTTAAATTGGAAATTGTGACTTATAAATCTCTTCCAAAGGCCTAAGGGACTTGTGCAGATCTTTACAAAGGTTTTTTTTTTTGCTTTCTTCGACCCAAGAATCACTTTGAACATAGAAACTTTGAACATCAAGTAAGATGATTCCTAAAAAGCTTTTGTGTGCTCTACACACAAGGAAACTTCTTGGAACTTGTCATCAATAACTGACAAAGCAACCATAGGTTTTAAATAACTAAAATAATTTTTCCCGCTGGAGAGAAAAAGCAAAATTGAGAACTGCAGAGATATCTGTCAGACTGTTAAATGCACTTCAGAAATGCATCCAAATAACACACCATGGAAGCAGAAAAGAAAATCTGAAGAGTGGCTGAAAGGGTGACTTTCATTTTGGACAATGATTTTGCAGTGGTATTTACATGTTAGTTAGTCCCTACTGTTAGGGTAAGTATATGAAAGAACAAACAACATTTGAGAAATTTTGTAATTTAAAAGTCACTAAGAGCATGAAACAATCTGACCATCATGTTGCCCATTATGCTGTGCACAGAAAATGTATAGATGCCATGTCTAGTGTCTACAGGTTTATCAGATCAGAATAAGGGCTAGAAACAGACAAAGATATCAACAAACCATATTCAGAATCAACTCCTTAATAATGTCTGGAAGAACTTAATAGAACAGAAAGATTTAAGATATGTGGGAATTCTCACCAATTCTGCTTTGTTCAGTTCATTTCACAGGACATTTGCTTCTTATTATCAAAGCATACCAAAACATGACAAGAATCAGTTGTCTACAACTTTTAGGATAGCAAAACCTATTGCTGCAAATTTGTTTTTGTCTCTGGCAGTGGGTAGGAAAACCCCAGTACCTCAAACTTGGCTATCATCTCCTATATTGTAATTCAGTTCAAAATCATTGTTTGTCTAGCATGTTCCTGGCTACCCACAGACAATGCCTACTGTGTCAGATGTTTAAGCACCCAGAAAGTAAAGTCCCTCAGATTATGAATATTAAAAGATACAAGTTAGATGGTTTATTTGCTCATTTATGAGAAATAAACAGAAATACCTCAGAGCATAAAGAAGTTGAGATATATTCATACTGCTATAAAGACTTACTGATGAACATAGAGTAAGAGCTGTCCATACTGTAATAAAAACCACTTGTTATAATGACAAAGTAGTGATGAGTTCTTACAGCAGTACTTCTTAACAGCAGACTATCTATAAGCTCTAGCCATCACAAATCTCTTTTTATTTGACTTGAACATAGCGTGCTGGATGATTAGAGTTACATATACTGAGACTTACAAACAGATATACTGGTATGCTCAGAAATCAAAGTCCATGTTGCTGGGAGCACCTTTCACACTTATCCTCAAAGTTATGAACAAATCTGACTCTAGCAGTAGTGTGATTTCCGACTTCTTTGTTTAGCTACCTATAGGTGTATGGGAATGGAGATTACTGGAAGCAGAGTTGAAGAAATGGAAGTCTCTGCATATTTCTGAAGGAAGTAGTTGATATTCCTTCTTATTCTACATTGAAGAAAGTTCATCTTGCTGATGGACTAACTCTCTAATATTATAATTAAGAGAAAACAGTTATTTTTGAAGAACATGCTGATAGGGGAAAAGAATAATCTAAACTGAAGCTTTAAAGGGTATCAGGATAGAGATCTACAGGCAATGGAGCTCCACAACAAGAAAATGAAGTTGGAATACCACCCAGTAAAAAGGTTTCCACTCTTCAGCTCTTGGAAATGTGTTTGGTGTTTGAAGTGTCACCTCAAGATTGGTATGAACTGCAATAATAAAAACTGTATGTAAACTGTATGTGCATTTCCATTGTCAGGTGGACAATTATAGTCAGACCTGGAACAGGCCTTCCTGGTAACATCACAACAGGAGAAAATGTTTCCACATTATTACGGAACTATGAACACAATTAACTGAGGATTCCATAGAGGTGATAACCACAACATTTAATAAACTAGCATAAGTGAGCAGAGCATTGTTAAATCAACGAAGAAGTAAATGTATAAGGAAAGACAATAAAGACACTGAAAATGAAAACAAGACCCAGATGTCACACAGAGAATGCTTTAATAGACTAAAGTCTATTAAAATTATTTCCTTTTTGTAAATGTCATTTATTATTCAGTTAAAAGAATTTTAGTAAAATCTGGGAAATTGCAATATGCTCTCTCTACCAAAACAGACTTAATTAGATATAAAACCTAATGGATTCTGGAAAAAAATAATACAAGTACAGGGAAGCAAATATAACTAATAAAAAGAAAAAAAAGTTACTTAATGCATATGCTAACAGATAAACCTTCCTATTCTTATCCTGACACTCTTAAGATTTGGATAGGATTTTAATAATCAAAAACATTTTAGTAAGAATCTGAAGCACACTAAAATTCAGAAGCTTAGGCATTTTCAACAGACATAAAATCTTTGCTTGTGCTTGTTTCTGTGCAATATCTCTTCTTTGTAAACATCAAACACTGTAGTAGAAGAAAACATTTGTGATACTGAATTTAAAAAAAAAAAAACAACTTTAGACTTTCAGTTTATCTTTTTGCCAAAAAGGTGCTGTGAAATGCCAACATGTACCAGCCTTGTTTCATACGAAACAGATGTTAAGATCCCACTTCTGTACTTTAGAGCCCTCCGACAGATTGGTGGGAATTGATGTGACCTCAGATAGTCAAGGTCATCTCAATATTGTGGCAGATGTTATAGTTTCATACCACCCTGATATTTCCAGTGTAAGCATGGGTTTCCATTGAAAGCACAGTTCCACAGCTTTAGCTACGCATCCTTGTTACTGCATTGTGTGAATAGTAGTGCTCCTGGGGACACGCGACTAACTGGATCAGGGAACTGATCTGTCTTTTCAGGACATCTGTCTATCAAGGAAAACTTCCTTTCCCCTCATAATTTTCCAGGGAAATCCATCCTTTACAAAGAGGAATGCCAACACAGAGGAGGAATCGAGAACATAGGACCTGTGGCAGACTTAAGCTCAAATGATTTAAAGTAATTGTGATGGCACCATATCTTTGGTGGGTACTCTGGCCGGATCTCTAGCACTTCTTTCCTTTTGGAAAAGAGTTGCCTTTCTTTTATTTTTATTTTTTTTTTATAACCTCACTGCTCCTGGGAGCTTATAATAGAGGAATTAGAGCTGACCTCTGGGTACCTGGAAGACACCTCCTATCTCTCACTTCTTGGTTTCACATGAATTCTTTTCCCTGTCTCTTTTAGCCTCCTTGCTAAAAGAGAGCTAAGCTGCAGCTTCTCTGTTTCCCTGGCTGCTGCAGTCCTCACAGTCAGTCCCAGCTCACCAGCTGGTGATGTGTCTCCATAGTGTCTTTGTATTTGCTGGACTAGCATTACACAGCACAGCTTACATACTACAGTCACAGTGCTATTTCACATTTCCCAAATAGGACTCTAAATCCCTCACTCGATGTTTTTAAACAGGAGATCTGACAAAGCACAGGCACCCACATCTATCAACGCAGTTGACTTCAGAAATTCCTGAGCTGCAGTGCTCTGGAGGCTGGGAAGATGAGCCAGGGAAGGATCACCATGTGCTTGCCTTATTTTTCTGTTCTTGCTGGGTCCACTGGGCTAGATATTTGGTATGTCCTGTTACAGCATTTCTTATGTACTCAGGTTGTATAGTTGACCCATAAAACCCCTGCTAACTCCCAGGAATCCGAAGGAATCATCAGCATCAGGATACAACATGAAGTGCCCACAGCCCTGTTACATCTCTGGTTGCCTGCACATTTCGCCTTTGGAGTCTAACCCAGACCACAGCCCCGATTATAAACACCGACTACAGTACAGGACGGAGGAGCCATTTTTAAATAACAGGTAGTTGCCATCTTTTTGTCGTTAGAGGACGGTGCTTCTCAACCTGTGGACAGAGGTGCCTGTGAAAGGCAACTAGCAAAAGCTAACCTACCTTCAGAGCATCCTGAAATTCACAATGCAGGACTCCACTGAGAACTTTAAAATAAAAAGTTTAGGGAAAAATTATCAATGCAAGTTGAAAAGGTGTAAAAGCCTTTGGCTGTGTGGACAGGCCACTCACTGAGCAGGTACACCCTGCTGAAAGAGATCCATGCTGAAAGAGAAGAAACCTTCACTATTTCTGTGGATGTAGTGCCACCACGTAGCAAATAATGCAGAACTAAGAGGAAAACCGCCTTGACAGAGGCAAGGGCTTGAGCTGGAAGCGCCGTGGTTCTGAGGTCAGGTCTCTGGTTTCTGGGCTCTTTATCTGGTGACTGTTTAATCCAAAACTCTCAGGGGACACTCAAGCAGCCCCGTGTCCCACCTTGTGGCTCCTTCCCTGCTGCCTCAAGGAGGAGCGGGAGATCTCCACGACAGACTCCTAGAGATCAACTAAATTCACCTCTGTTATGTGTCAGTGTTTGGTCCAACGAGCAACCCTGTGGGACACTTGTCCCTTTCTGCCAGGGAGGCCGAGGGCAGGCGCAGACCCTGCCCCGCTGCAGGTCGGCCTCACGCTCT